>NC_058406.1:128833282-128914501 GCF_002201575.2 Neomonachus schauinslandi | reverse complement strand
TCAGGGTAATTCCGGCTTCATAAAATGGTTTGGGAAATATTCTTTCCACTTCGATTTTTTTTTTTAAGATTTTACTTATTTATTTGAGAGAACGCACGCGAGAGAGAGCAGGAGGAGAGGGAGAAGCAGACTTCCCGCGGAGCAGGGAGCCCGATGCAGGGCTCGATCCCAGGACCCCAGGATCATGACCTGAGACGAAGGCAGATGCTTAACAGACTGAGCCACCAAGGTGCCCCTCAAGGACTTTATCAGACTTTTTGATATATAGTTCACAATATTTTATTATCTTTTAAATATATGTAAGATCTACAGTGATCTCTCCTTCCTTCCTGATATTAGAAGTTTGTGTTGTCTTTCAAAATTTCTGTTTTCTCTTAATTGGACTGGTTCAAAGTTTATCAATTTTATTGATCTTCTCAAAAAGCCAGCTGTTGGTTTCATTGATGATTTGTATTGATTTTCATTTTACTTGATATATGCTCTTATTGTTTCCTTTCTTCTGCTTGCTTGAGCTTGATTTGCTCTCCTTTCTTTACTCTCTCAAGGTCAAAACTTACATTATTGATTTGAGATCATTTTTCTTTTCTTTTTTTTAAACTTTTTTTTTTTTTTAGAAAGAGTGTGCGTGGGTGCGGAGAGGGGGATGGAGAAGGGCAGGAGAGAGGGGAAGAGAGAATCTTGAGCAGGGTCCACACTCAGTGTGGAGCTGACACAGGGCTCAACTTGACAACTCTGAGATCATGACTTGAGCCAAAATCTAGAGTCGGATGCTTAATGGACTGAGCCACCCAGGCGCCCGTCTTTTTTATTTCTTAATGTAAGCATTTAATGTTATAAATTCCCCTCTAAGAATGACTTTAACTGCATCCCTTAAATTTTGATATGTTTTCTTTTTAATCTTATTAAAACATTTTCTAACATTTCTTGTGAATTCCTCTTTTAACCAAGGATTATTTAGAAGGATATTGTTTAATATAATGTGTTGTGTGATTTTTCTAAATATGTTTCTGTTATTGATTTCTACTTTTAATTCACTATGGTCAGAGAACAGACAGTTATATGATTTTAATTTAAAAAAAATTGTTGAGGCTTTTTTTATGACTTCAAATATGGTCTGTCTTGGTGAATATTTCCTAAGCACATCAAGTGAATATGCATTCAGATGTTGTTAGTTAAAGTGTTCTCTAAATGTAATTAGGCCAATTTGTTTAGTAGCATTGGTCATCATAGCCTTACTGATTTTCTGTCTACTTTTTCTATCAATTATTGAGAGAGGAATGTCAAAATCTCCAAGTATAATTGTATACTTATCTATTTTTTTCTTTTTGTTCAATCAGCTTATGTATTTTGAAGCTCTGTGAGGTGCATGCACATGTGGGATTGTTATATCTATTTGATGAATTGACCACTTTGTCATTATGCAATGTGTTTCCTTATTCCAGGTAAGTTTCTTTTGTTTCTGAAATACTGATATTCTAATAGTAATGTAACCACTTCTGATTATTTTGAGTAGTAATTTTCTGGTATATCTTTTTTTCCATCCTTTCACTTTTAATCGGTTTGTATTTCCCTATTTTTAAAGTGGGTTTCTTATAGACAGCATATAGTTTTCTTATCTTTTTGGTTGGGACTTCAGCTATTCTCATACGACAAAGAGGGTCTGTTTCTGGTCCCTTGCTCTTTCCCCAGTTTTCCTCATGAACCCCGTGTGGAGACCAGTGGTAAAGACCTTGTGAGGGAGTACCAACTTTCCTTGTGTCTGGTGATCCTACTTATTCCAACCTGACGTGCTAGCCCACACTGGCTTTTAAGAATATGTCACAATTTTAGATCTTTTTTTTCCACATACTTATAAGGCAGCCACCCCCTCCATCCTTGCCCTGTCGAATGTGAAACAATATTTGTGTCTCGTCTTTCCTCACAGGGCTTGTCACTCTTTAGGATTTCGTTTATTTGACTGCCTTGTGACCTCAGCTCCTTGATGGGTTCAAGAATATTATGATTGTGTGGATTATCTGCCATGTGCACATTGTCAGGGGACCTCAGTTCTCCCGTGGCTTTCTACAACCTCAGTGGGAACAGAGCTTCCCCGGAGGGTTGTAAGCAACAGAGTGTTATGATCTCATTTACATGTTTAAAAACTCCCTCCGACTGCTTTGTGGAGAATGCATTTTAGGGTGGGTAAGAGTGGAAGTGGGGAGACCATTGAGGAGGCTAGCAAGGCTGTTTAGTCAGGAAAGCATGCTGGTCTGGACTCGGGTGGCACCAGAGGGAAAGGAGGGATTTGGGACACATTTTAGAAGTGAGCCGAGAGGATCTGAGGATGGACTAGATGAAGACAGGGAGGGAAAGGGAGGACTCGAGGATGCCTCCCAGGCTTAGTCTGAGCAATGGAATGAATGCTGATGTCACCTCCTGATAGGAGAACAGATCTGGAGGCAAAGTCAAGAGTTCTGTGTTGGACATGTGAAGTTCTACAACAAGTGGAGGTATCAAGTCAGAAGCTGGATACTCACAGCCAAAGTCAGAGGAGAGTCCTGGTCTGACAATTCACCTGTGGGAGTTAACAGTGCAGAAATGATATTTAAGGTCTCAGGCCTGGATGGGGTTACCTAGGAAAAGGATGGCGATAGAAGAGGTCACCCATCTGACATAAGATGGAGGAGGTGGAGGGAGCATAAAGAAGACAGAGAAGCTGTGGCCAGGAACACAGAGGAAAGACTTCAGTGATCGCTTGGAGGAAGATTTTAGATTTGGTAAGAATCTGTAAGTCACAAAAACACTATTTCATTCCACAGAAACTTGAGATAATAAAACTGTATTAACTCTTTTGATTATTAGGCAAATGACTGCCAATTGCTTCTGGACTCTCGGGCGCAGGACTTTTCATGGTACCAAGCAGAAGTCTACCATCGCTGAGGGGAGGCCCAGAGTCTCTCTCTTTCCAAGACCAACTGTAGACAAAGTCTAGTTGGTTCTTGAAAGAAACCCTGCTCCAACTCCCACAGGATCAGAATGAGCCCTTCATTTGGAGCTCAGTACAAGCTCACCTGTAGTTCCATGTAAGGATACCTTGTTGAAACTTTATTTATTTATTTATTTTTAAAAGATTTTATTTATTCGTTTGAGACACAGAGATACAGAGAGAGAGAACATGAGCAGGGGGAGAGGCCGGGGCAGAGGGAGAAACAGATTCCTGCGGAGCAGGGAGCCCGATGCGGGGCTCGATCCCAGGACCCTGAGATCATGACCTGAGCCGAAGGCAAACGCTTAACCATCTGAGCCACCCAGGCGCCCCTTGTTGAAACTTTATTAAGCTTGGTGGGTAGGTGCACATGTCAGAGGCTTGAAGCTCCTTTTTAAACATTTGCCTCTCCTTCTTCTCCCTCTGAGGCAGAAGCTCCCTGGGCTGATGGGTCCTGGCTGCGTCACAGAGATTCCTCCTCGGGTCTTTGCATGTGTTATTGTGAAATCCGGTTCTTCAGGGGAGACACGCTCTATTGAGTAAGAGAAATGTGGCTAAAGGAACATACTAATGAGACTGATTAGATGCTTTTATTGGTTGTGACCTTTCTACTTAACCCTGAGAATGTGCTGTTTGGGGTTTTAAAAATAAGTCATAAATCTCCCATTTCTTTCATTTGGCCTCTGAGTCACATACAGACTTACTCTGTGTAACAAGATTTAGAGAGAGAAAAAAAAATATTAGTGTGAGGTTGGATTTAATTTCAGGCAGTTAAGAATGGTGTTCCGCCCCTCTCAAACTTCCGGATGGAGAGAATGATGCGACAAGCTGTATGGAGGAGGGCGAGTTTTTGTCTGAGAGCACCAAACACCATCATTTCTACTTTGGTTTCCTAGCAACTAGAAAAGGCCACTGTTGCTGTAGGCACCTGGCATACTGCAAACTGAGCCACGCACCTGTCAAGACACACTTTGGAAATGAATTCTGTTGGACTAGAGAGCACTGTTCAGTCCCTAGGTGACTGTTTCTTCCTCCCTTAAGATACATACATTTGAAGTTCATCCTGATCTGTGCCCTTCCCCTTGACACCTACGGTGTCATTTTTTTCAGATAATTACTTTTAGTTAGTTTGGGCATCTCTGTTGTCTCATGCCGCCTTAAGGACCTTGGTCCTCTCTGCTAACCCCAGGGAATGGGCCCCCATGCTAGCCCAGTGGTGGGTGGCCCCCATACCAGCAATATCCAAGATGGCTCTTCCTCTCCTTCCATCCCTGCCTGGGCCAGGGGGCCACTGAGGTGTCCAGCAGGAACACAGCA
The DNA here is from genome assembly GCF_002201575.2 of Neomonachus schauinslandi. NCBI lineage: Eukaryota > Metazoa > Chordata > Mammalia > Carnivora > Phocidae > Neomonachus > Neomonachus schauinslandi. Next base: position 128,910,219 of record NC_058406.1, on the reverse strand, counting down.
TTCACAGTGGGGTGCTCAGGACCATAGTGGGAGGCATTTCTCACTTTCCTCTTTTACAGAATCAAGATGCTTTACTCATTCTTTTTGGCACATTGCCTTTCTTCGTGTTTTATTTCACTTGTTTGATTTATCTGGTGTGTTTCCCCCTTAATCTCAGAGAGGAGTATGAATAATTAGAAGCAAGCTGTGGTCACTAGCGACGTTTTATCACCTAGCTTTGCTTCTTAGCATGTTAGCTGAAGATGATTAACATGAAAGTAGTCTGAATTTAAAAGCAAAAAATGTTTTGGTTTTTATGGAACACAGATGTCCAGATTGGTGGAGGCGGAGGGAGGGGCAATTTTCTTGCACCATCTTTTAAGAGCTCCTTGAGTTTGGCTGAACATTGTGGACCTATTGCTCTCCCTGAAGGTACGAAAATTCCTGGGGAGACAAAAGAAAGGCTCTTTCTCATGGAGTCTTCTGGCTTCACATTCTTGCTTTTCCCGAACTGGTTCAGGTTGAGGGTCGTCTTGCCATCTGTCAGGTGTTATTTTTGTTCTATGCTATGACAACCCAGACACAGAACTTAGATCATTCCTTTGGGTCACACACATGCACAAATACGTGCACACACACACAAATACACACAAAACCACTTGAACAAGGCATGCAGGTGGGTTGGTGGGTTGCAGACTGAATGTGTTTGAGAAAATGGAGTGGAGATAGACTTCACAGCAGCACAACTTCACATGTAATATTATACATCTGGTTCTTCAGAGAAACAAAACTAGTAGGATCAATTGATCTATCGAGAGAAATTTATTTTAAGGAATTGGCTCATATGATTACAGAGGTTGGCAAGTCCAGAATCTGCAGTTTAAGCCTGAAGGCCATCAGACTGGAGATTCAGGAAGGAACTAAGGTTGCAGTTCAAGTCCAAAGGCCACCTGCTGGCGGAATTCTCTCTGGCTGGGGTGGGGGAGGGACTGTCAGTCTTTTGTTCTATTCAGATCTTCAACTTGTAAAAAGAGAGCCACCCACATTACCGTGGGCAATGTACTTTACTCAAAGCCCATTGACTTTAATGTTAATCTATCCAAAACACCATCACGGAAACATCCAGAATAATGTTTGACCACCTATCTGGGAATCCAATTGCCCAGGCAAGTTGACACATAAAATTAACCATCACCCCTACTATTTCTACTACACCGAGTTGCTCAACAACCCCAGAGTCCCTGCTCTTCTCCTACCTCCAAATGCCTGCTTATTAGTTATTTATTTTTATTTTTTATTTTTTTATTTTTTTGAGAGAGAGAGAGAGCACGCACAGGAGCGGCGGGAAAGGCAGAGAGAGAGGGAGAGAGAGAATCTTAAGCAGGCTCCACACGTAGCACGGAGCCCAACATGGGGCTCGATCTCACGACCCTGAGATCATGACCTGAGCTGAAATCAAGAGTCGGACGCTTAACCGACTGAGCCACCCAGGAGCCCCTTATGCCTGCTTATTTTTAACCCTGTGAAATTTTTTGGTTGAATCTTCTGAGTCTAGTTTTGTGTCCCAAAGTGGCTTCCATTGTGTTTTCCTGAGCAAAAATGTTTCCTCCCTAGGAGTACTGGGTCCAGATGTTAAGATGATCATTTCCCCCACTCAGTTACATCTATAAAAATGCTATCAATGTAGTGGCAATTTAAAAAATCTTTCAGGATGTCCTCTCTTAAAGAAATGGAACAATCACTTGCATTTAATAAACTTATTCATAATTTATATTATAAAAAGACTAACTAGAAAGAGGCTCTTAAAAAATGGAAAAATCCTTTGTGAGTTTAAAATATGGTTGTGTGTAAAGTTTGCTTTCCCTGCAATCTCTCAGGATGCATCATCGATAATGAAAAGGCAGGTACACCTTACGTTTGCCTTTTATCCAGCGAGTTTATCACGCGCAGCCTAGAAAGCTGGCGAGAATGCCCTGTGGTACTTTGCTTCTGCCCTGGCTCAGTTCTGCCTCCTGCCCCCAGCTCAAAATACCTCACTCCTGGCCAACCCTAGAGGGGCCGAGGACAGTGACTGCTGAGAGGCAGAGAAGTTTTTCCTATGATTTTGCTCTCATCAGCATTATCAGCATGTGCTTATTAAGACAGCGACAGCTAACATTTTTGCGGGCCCGCCATGTGCTGGCACCATGTATCAAGCCCAGTATATGCTTATCTCCCTGGATTTGTACAAATCTCTCTCACTAGGCATTCTTACCAGCTTCTTTTTAAGGCTGGGGAATTGGAGATTTGAGTGCTATCCACAAGGTCACCCAGCTGTCTGATCCCGAGGCTGCGATTTTCATCCTCTTGGAAGGATGAAATCTAGCCAATATGCCAGGCTCTCTCTGAGCAGCTGCGGGATATTGTGCGGGATGCCTTCCACAGCAAGCCTCTTGGTCTTGTAAAATCTTAGCGATTCAATCACATGACATACGTAGCCCCTTTGTAGCACTTTACAATAAAATTGAGAAGCCCTTTCTTTTTCTCAATTCCTTTTTGCAAATCAAGTTTTAGTGGGTGCGAGAGGAGCCCTGGCAGGGGCGGCGAAGGAAGAGCTCAGCCTCTTCAGGCTCTGGCCGGCAGTGTCCCATAGACTAACATTCTGGCTCATTTTGCAGCGCTACGGCCTGGTGCTGGTGTTGGTGTCAACAGGGCGTTGTGGTCACAGGGCAAAGGCCGAAGCATCATCCTCCAAGACCACCAGCTGTCCTGATGTCCCAGAGGGTGTGATCTGTCTTGTTCTGAGCGACTGCTAGAAAAGGGGATTCTTGGACAATTCCCTAAGAAGTTATTCCCAAACCTGAGAACTATCAAAGTCGGGAAGAATAGAAAAATGTTATGACCGAACAGTAACAAGAACATTCTGAATTTCACACCAGGAGGGCCTGGTGATACTACCCACAGTATCGACGGAGAGAAGAAAACGAGAATTGTCATTTGCTGTCACTCTGGTCACTCCCGCGGTCCGGGGCAAGCAGTGATCCCGCTGGCGTGGCACAGAGCTCCCCCTGAGCTCTTGGAGACCAAGAGGAGGTGTCTGGTTAATAAGTTGCACAGAAAGTGTCTAGGTTGGAAGTGAATGATCCCACTGAAAGGGGTTGAGAGCCTTCCTGCCCTGCCCTGCTCTGCCCTGATGACAGAGCCCTGGCCACCATGGGGGTGGGGACCTAGACACACAGGACCGAGAAATGCAGCAGCTAGAGCATGATACCATGCCTAGAAAGCAGGGCAGGCAGCTGGAGAAGCGCAGGACACATGGAAGGGCGAGATGACCTTCAACTCAGCACTTAGGGGACGGATCAAGTGCAAATGGAGCCTGTGGCAGACCCCCCAGCCCGAGGGTGGAGGGAAGCTGTGAGAGCCCAGCCCAACCATGCCTCTCCCTGCCCCAGTGCAGACTTTAGTGGGGGAAGCTAACAGCCATGTGGGGGTGATTAACGTTGTTGACATTGCTCTTAATCATTTCTTTCCCTTGTTATGCAGGTGATATATGGTGATTGTAAAGGAGAGAAAGGAGGAAGGAAGGCAGGAAGGCGGGGGGGGGGGGGGGGGGGACAAAGAGAAGGGAAGAAAAGAAAGGTAAGCAAAGAGAAGGGGGTACCATTGAGGGAAACCTAGTGAAGGGTACGTGGGACATCTCTGTGCCATTTTTGCAACTTCCTCCGAATCTATAATCATTTCCAAATACAAGTAAAAGAAAGGAGAAATCCCCTAACTCCACCGCACGGAAATCTTGCCATTGATAGCGCAGTGTGTGCCTTTGGTTCCCTGTGTGTGTCTGTGTAATTCACCGGAATTAACAAAGCAGGATACATTAAATGAGAGCTAATTATAGAGCAGGACTAAGTCATTCTCATCAAACGTGTTGCATCTTAATGAAGTTCCCACAATTCCTCCACGTAAAGCTATATTTAGCTCTGAACCGCAAGGGCCTTACCTGACATTAGAGTAAAGATTCTGTTGCTTCAAGTTGGCAAAACTCCAGCACGCAGCCCCCTTGTGGAATTCTGCCTTAAAGGTGTTTTTTTGTCTCTGGGTATACCATCTGTCTCAGTTTCCCCTAGAAAATACTCCTGCCCCGAGGGCTTGGCATCCTGCCATTTAGGAAACAATTTTCATACAAGAGTGACTGGTATAGCCCATGAACAATGACATCGCACAAGCAACAGGATATAGAAAGAGGTATCAGAGAAATCCATCTCCTGAACCCAGAAGACGGAAGGGAAGGAGACGTGGTGAAGGTGTGTGCTATGGGCCTCGGAGTCAGCCCACTACTATGTGCTGTCCTGACATCTGAAAGCAGAAGGGCCTTGAATGGCCTAACCACGAGTTACCCTCCCCACTCCGCTCCTGTGGCTAAGCTGCCTTCACGCAACAGCCCTGTGCGTCACCATCGCCCGCGCGAGGCGCAGTGCCTGCTTAGCCTTGACTACCAGGCTTTGGTTCCCACGGAATTACGCAAACAAGCCAATGGCATCCTCCCTTGGGAACCCGGGGACAGCCCACCCTCTTGAGAGTACAAAGCCCGCCTCCACGGGCCCACGCCCCCACCCTCCGCTGGTTCACCGCGCCTGAAGGCAGCCCCTGCAAGGCTCCTGTTTGGCAGGGGGAGTCGTCCTCCCCTGCGCCGAGGAGAACACTGGACGAACAAGCGGGGCCGATCTCAGCTGTCCAGGGTCGCGGGCGAGCGCGTGGCCATCCCCCGAGCCCTAGGGCGGGACTCCCTCCTTCACCCGCAGGGTGAAGAGGAGGCGACCACAGGGCGGGGTGCTGCATCAGCCGCCGGAGCCCTGCCCCTCCAAGGGGCCGCGTGGCCTTCAAAGTGCTTCATCTCGCGTGTCTTCAGCTTTGTGCGGTCCCCGTCATAAAATAGCTGTTCGAGCTGGCTGAGTCAATTCTGCTCTCTTGATTGACTTACGTTTCCACCCTTTGTAGAGTAAATGTCAACAAACCCAGGGCTTGCCTTGGGGGGGGGGGGTGGCGGGGGGGGGTCTGCCAGCGTGGGAAGAACTACCCCCGCAGGGCTGGGCACCCCCAGGCAGCTGCCGAACAGCTGGGCGGCAGAGCTGGGAATGACAGTGGCGCACCCCGCGCTCGCTCGCGGGGGGAAGGAAGCTCGTGATCTCCGCGCCGTCCTATCTTCTTGTTAGTGAGGTTTTTCCACATTAAATGTGTGAAAGGGCATAATCAGAAGCATGCTTCTGAGTTCTAGGCATATTTGGGTAATTCAGAACAGGCGTCTGCTATCCAAAGGGGCAAAAAGAAGGAAAGGCTAGGAAAACAATCTCCTGCGATTATCTTTCCCGCAAGAACCAAAGGAATGAGAGTAAATAACTTCATTAAAGAAGAAAGTGTCCTGGGCTGTGTTTTGGGATCATTAGTCATATCTGTCCTTTCGAAGACCTTCATACTTTGGGGGGAGGGGGCAGTTCTCCCTTTAATGGTTCAAAATAATCCCACGAGGTGTAGCAGGAACTTAATATTTATTGAAGACGGGAGGAGGCGATGTAGACGGGAGGAGGCGATGTAGACGGGAGGAGGCGATGTAGACGGTATTATTCCCGGACACCAAAGAAGTCTCTTGTTTAGCGGGTGCTAATCACGGCCGCCTGCACAGTCAGCAGACAGCAATGTCAGTGGGAGAAAGGGCTGGCTGGTGCGCCGGCAGGATCTCACAGCCTGGTGGTGCCTTGGGGTCCCATGCTCTAAGAGCTCCAGGTGTGCAGGTCTGGAGACCTTTCCGGCCACCGCCTGTGTGCTTGGCTCTTCGCAGAGGGGCCGCAAGAGTGGGGCCTGCTGTTTCCGCACCTACGGGTTGACTTCTAGCCCCTTGTACTGGCTCCATGTTTTCTTGACCCTGCTGAGGTGCTTCTGTGACACCTTCCATAGACGTGTGGACGCTGTACTGTCTTCCTTGAGACAGGACCAGGCAACCGCACAGTGGGAGATTAAATAGCAGTCACTACACTGCTCGCGAGTCTGACTTCGCATCGACAAACCTAACCTGGGTCTGTCTTCTTTGATACCAGTGTGTGTTCAGTGCCCTTCTGTGGTTACCAGGAGCGGAGGCACACTCGCTCAGCTTCACAGGGCACTGTTGTCAGAATGCCATAGAAACAAGGACAAAGAGCCCGGCCTTAGAGAGCTGGGGCTCACCCAGATTGGAAGTGGTTTGGGAATGGAAAGGTCTAGTGGCTAGGTTATTCTGGGGCCCCCTCAGTAGCAGGAGAGCCCTGTAACCGTGGCCAGATAGTCTCAGTCTTTATTTTTGTAAATTTGTTCAACTCTGCTCCTTCAGCCACTGCTCAACCCTCTTTCTATGTCTCCTGTTCAAACCCCTCAGAATAGGATTTGATGAACGTACTACGTCATTATCATTCCTGACAGGCAGTTTTGCCCCAAACCACACCACAAGTGACACATTAGGTCCTGGATAGGCTGCCTTAGATCAGGTGTCTCCCCCGCTCTTGTCCAATAAAGCTGTGGCCAGGGTGGAGGGGTCCCAGGCAGTGGTAAGGCACCTACAGGGAAAACCCTTTGGCACCCCCTGAGGATATGTGGGTCTCAGGAGGGTTTGCTGGCTCAGTATACCTTATTTCTTCTTCCTATAAAGGATGTCTAATGATAGTCAATATTTATGAAAACTATTTTAACTGGAGAAACAGGCCATTTCTTTTTTGAAATCATTATGAATTTTACTCCTTCCCCTTTCAATTCAAGCTCCACATTACTGCGAAAGTTGTCTGTAAATAGATATTAAATCACATCAAGATAAAATCTTTCAGTGACTTTCCATTACCTTCAGGCTGAAATCTTAACTCCTTACTTAGCATGGCATTCAAGACCCTTATGATCTGGCTGCAAACATCTCATCTCCTCTTCCATTCCACATTACTTCTTTCCCCACACAGTGCACACCAACACACACACACACACAATGTGCATACAGACATCCTATGCTCTAACCATGTCCAGACTTTTCAATCTTCTGCATTTATCATATTCTCCCAAGTCTGGAGGCCTTTCTAGAACACCATTCCCTCTCTCTTCTAATTGACTCCTAGTCACCCTTTGGGATTCAGAGTCAAGTGTCTTAATGAAGAATTCCCCTACCCTAGACAGCTGATTTGGATGACCTCTGTCCTGTACTCAGAGCATATGACCCACCTAGAGAGCTCACCACACTGCTTTGTAACTGTTGATTTGTTTGTTTATTTCTCTACTGGATGACACATTCACTGTGAGCAAGGGTGATATTTTATTCACTGTGGTATCTTTACATTTTGTAGAAGCTCAAAATTTTTTGAATGAATGAAGAACATATGAATGAATGAACCCCTTCCAGGATGGGTTCCGATTGCAGGAGCAATGAAATGAAGTTATTTACATGAACTTTAGAATCTTGAACTGCAGCTCTGCCACTCACTAGCTGAGTGACCCTGATTTCTCTGGGGCCTGCATTCTTTGTTGGGTGGGCTGAAGGATTAGGGGTTGGAGGGTATGTGGCCTGAAGTTCTGCTTTCTTAGCTTTAGACTCTCAAGGACCTGCAGCCACATAGTGCCATCAGAGGACCTAAACAGGGCTTCCTGGCTCAGGATGGCTAGTCACCAAAGAGATGGGGCAAGACGTCCTCCCTCCTGTAAACCTTTGCAGTTTACAGAACTGTTTAGTAGCCTTTTTATGCTTCTTTAGCATTTTTACAAAATGGTGCTTTATTTTCTCTAATAGATCTTTAAAAAGAACAATACTTTGGGGCGCCTGGCTAACTCAGTCAGAAGAACATGCCTTGCTTGAACTCGGGGTTGTGACTTTGAGCCCCATGTGGGTGTAGAGATTACTTAAATAAATTTAAAAAAAACTTTAAAATTAAATAAAATAAATTTAAAAGGGACAGTGCTTTGATTCTATAAATTTGGAACTAACCAAAAGAGAATGTAATTAGAATCTACCTACGTGTCTAGACTTTCTCCCTGCACTATAACTCCCACTCCAAGCTCCCTTTAAAAAAAACACACAACACACAACAAAAACTTTTATTTTAAAATGTTTAAAAATCTTTCCTACTTAAATCTTCTTGATTTGGACTTTTTCTTTTCATCAGAATGGTGTTCTGGGACAAATAGTGTCCCAGAGACTTTCTTCTAACAATGGTATAAAATTTTTGAAGCACCATGAAACAAATGGATTACCCAAAGAACTTGCATTCTGGGCAAGATGCAGCTAAACTCACCCATTGCCAACTTACTGGTTAATATTTCTGTTGCCGGAATGTGCCGAATGTGCCCAAGCAAGTGATTTCAGTTAGTTGTTGATTCCAAACCCATTGTCTTTCAAGTTTAATATTGGTCCGCCCCGTCACTGTGGCCAAGAACTTTGAATGGAAAATAAAGACGAGGTGGATTATTGGCCCCCAAGCACCCCTCAAAGGCAAACCTTGCCTTTGATTGGGTTTTTATGTGGATACTCTCTCCCCGTTATGGTGTTCAATACCCCTTGCTCTGCATGCCAGAGCTGAGTTATTGGCGGGGGAGTGTTTACTTGCCTTCTGGGGATAAGCTTTTAATCACCTACAAAGAGCAGTTGGCCTCCCCTAAAAACATTTCAATAAAGTGGGATTCAGCCCTCAGTCGGTTCAGCCCTCGTCAGCCCCAGATTTCCTTGTGCCAATATGAACCGAAGCCAGAAACGGAGGTCAAAAAGTTACTAAGCGTTGGCACACTTTGCTGGCCGGTTTGTTTGGTAGCTCCTTATTAAAACATAGGGGAATGCTGGCTAGCTTTTTTCTCACTTGTATACATACTGATGTGTCCATTTTCAGCCCTTTCTTCTCGCCTGCTTTTTGCAAAGATGGCTGTTATGGCTGATGGACAAGCTGAATTCATCGGTAGGGCTGTCAGCTTATAGGAGATTCCCGGCGTCCCAGATGATTAGTGCTGATGATGCACATCAAGGGGGTTGTGTGATGAGATCACCCAGGAGCTGGCCAGATGGACCAGAACAGTTATGGCTAAACCCTTCACCGGGATCCAGCTCCTCTGAGAGGGCTTCGAAGGGCGGCTGAGCTCTATGTCCACTAGATGGCACAGTGACCCTGGGCTCACACATCATGGCGCGCTCTGGTTCTCCGGCACTCACTGCTCCTGGCTTGATCTTCCCTGAATGAAAACTGAAGGATAGTAAAGGCAGGGAGCTGGGGATAAACTCCCTGGAGTTCTATATCTTAGGTCTATTTCTCTAAATTTTCATGTACACGTCATGCAAACTGTGTGGGTTTTGTAAAACCCTGGGCAATAACTAATGACGAGGAACCATAGAAATACAAAACTGCTTGATTATGTAGGAGACGTGTCTTTTCAAGTGCATCCAATCATCTCTGATACTTAGAAAATGCATTCTGCTATTTTGGGGAAAACATGTGACTTACTTAGCTCTTACATTATGCCACATTGTCTTAAGTGCTTTATATGCATTAATTCATTTAATCCTTAGAATAATTTATGAGATAGGTGCTATTAACATATAAATTTTGAAAACAGGGAAACTGAGGCACAGAAAGGAAAGCTTGCAATCCCAGAGCTATTAAGTGCTGGAGCTGAGACGGAAACCTTTAGAGTTTGGTCTCCAAAGTTCATGTTCTTAGTGACTATGCATCCACAAAAGAAAGGTCTGGGGAACTCTGCAAAATAAGCTTTTTTTGCTTCCTCAATACAAAGGAAAAACCTTAGATTTTAAACATCTTCCTCCTTAATATCCCCCCTTTTAACATTACTGCATGGGAGACATCATGCTAGACGTCGTGTATCCACGTTCTCATGTTCCAGTTCGACAGCAAATGTCATCGTCCTTACAGAAATAATGCTGGGATACCATAATTTTTTGTCCTTCTATTTAGAAGAATATATCAGGCTGCTGATTCTCATTATCATTTTTATTTACAGATAGGGAAATTCATATGTTAAGTCATTTATCCATTTAAGGATACTAAGGCCATGGCTAGAGAATTTATTCTTCCATTTATTCAGTGACGTTACAGAGCACCTGCAATGCGCCTGGTCCTGAGGTTGGAGAGAGAGCTCAGGCAGGTTAGCCACTTTCACATCAGTGACCTTTGAGAGAGGAGACAAACACGTGAACACGCCACGGACAACAATGCTGTTGGCGTTGTAGAAGAGCTTTGGACACTCGTTGGGCAGAGGGTTGCCTAGCTCTTCGGGGGCTGGGGATAGGAACCCTGGGCTGAATCATGATGGACAAGCAGGGGTCCCCTAGGTAAACACGGTGTTCCCAGGGAAAAAGGACATTCAGAGTTTGGACACTGTGGGCGATGAACATGGAAAATTCCCAGAAGCCGGTCACCACATTCTTCCTGAGTCAGTCAAGTTAGAACTTTATTCGGTAACCCATGGAAAGTCACAGTGGGCTTTCCAGGAAGGGAATGATACCATTAGGCTTGTGTTTTAGGAAGTGGACTCTGGTCTGAAGGACAGACTGTGGGTGGGTGGGTCGGGGGGACAGTAGCTAAACTGGTTGCAGGGCCCGGTTAGGAGGTTTTGGCAACAGTAGAGATGAGCTGAGACAATTAGGGTGGGGCACGCTGAGGGGTGTGGAGGAAGGGAGTTTTAGGGACATTTCAGAGACACTATAAGTAGGACCTTTATTTATATATGTAGGTATGAATAATTTATAGAGAACTTTCTCCTGCAAAGGATTTGAAGTCGCACTGCTGGACTTGATGATCAGATGAGTGCAGGGGCTGAGGGAGAGGAAAGCACCCAATTAGATTCCCAGTCTCTGGATTGGATGATGGGGTGAACAGAGGGCAATTCATCAATATAGGAAATGAAGGGACAGGAGCCCATGCTCAGGGGCTTGTCCAACGTTTGATTTCAAACATATGGCATCTGAAGTGTTACGCACCATCAAGTGGCTACCAGGAACCTGCACTTTGTGAGCAAAGCTGAGGTCGGAAATGCAGAATTTGGAATTCTCAGCATATTAGTGGAGGGTAGATGTCATTGCAGACTCTGATAAAAAGATGAACCATTAAGTTGTTTACAGATGTTTACAAATACCCTTGGCTATTTGGCTCTTGATGACCAGTATCTCATAGATCTCTCTGCAGTTTTTCACCTTTCTTCAAAAGTTTAAATACCATAGAGAAAGCTTCAGGGGGTAATAACAGAACTGAGCAAGGAATACAGTGTCTCCAGGATTTCCCTCAGTCTGCTTTTTCTTGTGCCTAAAGTCCCATGCACATTATATACTCAAAGTTCTTCCCAAAATAAATAGAAGACGGGTGCAGAAGGAGAAGCCCTGGAGATTTCACCCAGATAATCTGCAGATTCTAGACAGCATTCCCCATCAGAGCCTGAGTAGCACTCTGGCTTTTTGAAGAACTGGAAGAACAGGCTTCCATGGCAGGTAAAGAAAGGGAGAGGGTTGGAGCTGGCTTCAGGCTTGTATTTATTTTAAAACCGTGTAAATGTTTAAAATATGATATGTAAACTTTCTTTTACAAAGTAGCCTTGATGGTTAACCATTAGGTTTCTCGAGGGGGGAGGAAACCCTGTGTGTTCTTTTGGAAAAGCGGAAGCAGAAAGGTCACTTGCTAGATGGTACAGGGGGCAAGGCAAATGGGTTTGCCATCTGCTCTCAGTTTTGGCAAAAAAGAGAAATCGAAGGCAGCTGTGCCAGCACTTAGGTGAAAGTAAATGATATACCTATTCCTCTAATCTCAGGGCTTTTGCCATGGTAATAGACAACTCCCAAATCCAAGTGGCTTACACCAGCAAACATTCATTTCTCCATAATGCAACACGAGAGCGGTGGATTGACCGTGGCTCTTTTCAAGGATGTGGGCTGACTCTGGGTTAGCATCTCACATTTTCTTCTGGGGCTCAGGCCACAAAAGCAGTCCCCACCTGCAACATGCAGCCTTGTGGCAGAGTGCAGAAGCACAAGGCTGAGCCAAGCCATGCAATCCCACTTCCACCTCCGGTTCAGAAGTGGCTTGTGTCACGCCCACTTGCACTCCATTGGCAAAAGCAGGTCACATGGCCAAGCCCAAAGGGATGTGCTGTAGGAAAGGAGGAAGTGAATACTTGAGCACAGTAATACCATCGGATACAGTTATTCATTCTTTTGTCAAATGTTTATTGAGTGTCAGCATTGTACTGGAAATTGATCTATAGAATTAGATCTGTTCCCTGCCCCCATGGGGTTTATAATCCAGTGTGGGACACAAATGATAAAGCCAGTAATTTCAATAAAGCCGGAGCCCAGTCTCAGATTTCAGACCTCTTTCAAGGGCAGTGGAAGCTGCAGAGCATAGAACGCTCTGTTACCACATCAAGGCCTAAATAGTACTTTTCCATGGATGGGGTGGGAAATGGTGGAGAGAGTTTGTTCTCGACAATTCTACTCAGGTCACTGGCTTCCTGGGACTCCTTATGGCCTTCTTTATTGAGAAGGCCTAAAATGTTACCTATCTTGACATTTTTTGTCCCACTTGCCACTTGCAAACCCAAACCCATCTCACTTCCCTGTCTAGTCATGTCCTGAATCAGTAAGGACTTAAACAGATCCAGCTCTGTGTTTGGGACTAAGGATGAAATTACCCTTGGCTATTTGTCTCTTGATGACCAGCTGCCCGAACTTGGAAAACTTAATTCCTGCATATTCCTAGGCCTTCTCTATTACCCTCAATGTTCTTCTATACCCTCATGCCCATGCTTTGACCCAACCTCCCAAGGTTCCCACCCAGTGATTCCCTTTATACCTGTGGACCCCCCCCAGTTCCAGGGTTAATAGGCCCAACTACTCCCTCAGCATCTTCACAGAAAGCTATCTCTCAGAAGACTCTTGTGGGTGCCATTTCTCCAGCCCTCTTGAAGTCAGGACCAGGAGACTCAAGAATGTTCTCCTTACTCCCCAGTATGGTTTCCTATACCCAGCTGTGACATTCTATGCTCCTTTGAATGGTGAAATTATTGATGACATATATGTAGACAGCTCCTCAGACGAGGCCCTGGCAGAGGGTGACTGCTGCTTTTCTTCATACTCACTTCTTGGTGCAACCAAAATGTTATGCAAGTATCAAGGGGTAGGCCCATGCACACAGCAAGCAGGTAATGCCCAAGAAGGGCTTTGCAATATGGCAGACCAAGAGTTTCCATCAATGACTCATTCAAATTTACCTTTTATATGAGCTCTGGCTTCAAGAACAGTGACCCTGGACATTGGGATATAAATACACCCAGAGGTTCTAGAGAAGTTTACACAGGACTAGTTAAGGCTGAAAGCAAGCCAGCCAAGTGGGGAAATAGCTCAAGTGCCCTGTCTGCAAAGCTTTACTAAGATTTATTTGGAAAGTTATGGTCTCTCCCAAAATGAATCCACAGCTTGCCTTGCTCTGATTGTAAGAAGAACGTTGAGATCTTTATTAACCGTCATCATTGGATTCCTTCCCTCCTTAAGGAGATTAATTAGGTAAATTTCATTACAGTAACACCAACTTTCTTGGAAAGAAACCATGCAACTTCAGAATGACTTTGAGTTTATATCTGAAAACGAAGCAATGTTAATGTTTACAGTTGAGAATGTGAAACATTAGGTTTTAACAGATGTTGATGTCATTCTTGGCATCCTGAAATGATATAAACTACTCTGTGAAGAGGTAACACATTGTTAAATATAATCAAAATGCAAAGAAAGAAGTTGAAATCTACACACACTCACTGTTCAACCCTGCCTCCCACTTACCCACCCTCCATTTGCCATCTGAGCTGAACCAGAAAATGGCACTTGACATACCCTCATTTATTACAAATGTCCAGATAAAGAGATGAAAGAATTTCTCCCATTCTATTTAGTGGTTTGATGCTGTAGTATTTTCAGAGAAGGCCAAAATGGCCAAGGAAAGAGAGGTCAATTTTAGCCCTGGTTTTGCCATTACTTGTTGCCTGACCATGGACCAAGCACCCTGTCTGAGCCTCAGTTTCCCCATACATAGTGGAAGTCTAGACTCACTGGCCTCCAACAATCAGCATAAAACTGTTTAGAGAGTACTTTTCTTGTTATTTGGGTAGACTGTCCAATATACAGCCATCTGACAACCACCATCCCCTTCAACCCGTGGTGGTGGTTGCGGGGGGCAGGTATCTCAGAACTTAGGGCCCAATTCTAAATCTGCCAGGTGGTTTATTGAGGTGCTGAACTAGCCTCATGACAGTTAGGTGCTGGGACACTTCTGAGACTGCCTCAAACAGGACTTTGTGAAAACTTGCTCTTAAAATCCTCTACCTCCAGTTCCCTGTGTCGTCTTTCTGTTTTTATGGTTTTCAGAGTGATTGATTCATATGTGATAGTATTCTCACATTACTGCAAGATGGGCAGGACAAGAGTATTACACAAAACTGCTAAATGAAGCTCAAATGCATTAGGTAAATTGAAATTTTCAGGCACAGTGTAGAATTCCTCCCGTGGTACTGGGGAGAGAGACATCTCTCGGTGATTTCTTAGTGTGCCTAAAACCATTCCACATAGCAGCCTTAGATAAGTAGGTTACTTTGGTAGGAATTTGACAAGCCCCAGATTGACCTGTATGCCTGATTTCCCCTAACAGTGAGTTTGGTTCTCTACAGGGGCTTTAGGACCTGGCCAACCTTTCAGTTGTCCTTTAGACCAGGATCCTAGTAATAAACAGAACTTTCCATGTATGAAGTTATAGAGTAGGTCTAAATTTCCTCCCATACCACCTTTCACCTAAAACGTTGTGTGGATGGAACTTGAATAACCAAAGGTACTTTTAGGACTCCAAGGGTCCCAGAATAGATTTGTTGGGGTCTGGAGAGTCCAAGGGTTCCCAGCATACCCTGGAGGTTTGGGCCTCCCAAGGAAGCAGGAATGTTGGGCTTTTTTGCACTGACTGAACACACCCTCAAAATACTGCGCTCTGTTCTGGACTCCACAACTTCAGAGTGATAGGAAAAAACAACAGGAAAGCACAGAGGTGAGCCATGATGATGAGTGGATGGGAAAATTATTTTATGCATGAAAATGGAAAAACTGGGTGAGTTCACATCGGGGAGAGATAGTCAAAGGGAGGATTGGTAATCATCTTCAAACACACAATGATTATATTGCAAAGACTGAGGTCATTTACTCTCCACAACAGAGTTAACGAGGAGATGCAGACACACACTCGTGCTCAGATGGATTCAGTTAGTGGGAGGAAGGCTGTCCTGCCAGTCAGAGCAATAAAACCTGGAATGATTCTAAGGAAGCTGTCAAATGCCCTCCTCTGGCACCCTTGTAAGCAGAGGACTTCTCTTCTAGTGAGATCAGAATTCCCTGACGGTAGCAAAAGGACTAGATCAGACATACACATTAGCACTCACTATGGTAGCTCAAATTTTTTGTGGAAGGACAAATAAAACATTAGAGAAAAAGGAAATAGTTTAACTGTCGACTACAGGAATTTTAAGTGTGAGAGTTGGTATATAAGGTCACCACCTCAGGACATGTGAATGCCCAGCTTTGCTTCCCTCAACTAGTCCTAAAATTTTTAATAAGATTGAACTAGCTGTTCTTTCAAGCTTCCAGGATTCCAGGATCATACCTGTACAGGTTTTTTTTTTTTTTTTTAAAGAGTGTTTTGAAGTTGTCTATAAACTCTATAGGAACAACTCACTCTGCTTCATTGATCACTTGGGAAATCAGAAAAGAAGAAACAAGACTGTTTCAATGTCAAAGGTCTAAGCCAATAGTGAGGGTTGCTTTTGCTATGAGTGCCTAATTTGCAAAATGGCGACCTAGTTTGTGTGGGTGGTGTGAGTATGTGTAGATAACGTATCTATGTGTGTTGTGTCTTGAGGTGTGTTTCTTATTGTAGGGTTGGCACTCTTGTGTCTCTAGTCACACAGCAATGGGCTGTGGTAGAATGGGCGATAGCCAGGAGAGCTCTCGAGTCTGTGTTCCCGCCCCGTTGTCATCACAAGGGACTGTGTGATCTAAGACAAGCCACCTAGCTTCCAGAGTTGCAGGTTCCCTTCTATAAAACCAGGCCATTAGAATAAAGCAGTGTTTCCTAAACATCAGCAAATTTGTGATTAAATATCATATCTTTACCCTACAAACGCTACCTGCATTTTTATATTCATGTCTTTCTTTACATGAACTCATTTTTAATTATATAAATTTATTTTAAAGGGTATTTTCTATCTTACCATATAAGAAAAGCTACCCTACTTGCCATAAATAAAAAGTAAATAAAATGAAAACAAAATTATGCAATTAAATTCTAGCTAATAGCTACTGCTTGCCAAAGACTGAGCCCGAGGCTTGCTCTCTCTTTATTTTATTTATATATGTATGTATGTATGTATGTGTGTATGTAAAGAAGTAAGTAAGCTCCATGCCCAACATGGGGCTTGAACTCAAGACCCTGAGATCAAGCATAATGTGCTCTACCGACCGTGCCAGCCAGGCACCCCTACTTGCCAGGCACCCCTGTTCTCTATTCAGTAAAGAGGGAGATTAGCAGGTGTTAGAAAAATGTTAAAGATATATTAGTTCCAAACTGATACTTCCTCTTTGACATAATCACAAGGGTTGAAAGAAACTTGAAAGACTGGCTAACTCTTTTGTAAGAAAACTTTTTATTTTTAAATAATTTCAAACTTACATAAAAGGTGTAAGAATAGTACAAAAGGACTCCAGTAGATCTTTTGTCTGGATCTGCCGGTTTTGAACACTGGCCACATTTGCTTTATCATTCCCTCTCTTTCCGTCTATATACTTAGAATTCTTGCCTGAGTCACTGAGTAGGTTGCATACACCACGCCCTTAATACCCCAGTATGTACTTCCGAAGAACAAAGATATTCTCTTCTATAACCACAGTATAATGATCATAGTCAGGAAATTTAACGTCACTGCAATACTTCTACCTAACTGCTGGCTGTGCTTCACTTTTGTCAGTTGACCCAAGAATGTCACTTATAGTTGTTTCCCCAGTACAGGAATTGGTTCAGATCATATGTTGCATGTAGCGGTCGTGTCTCTTTAACCTGGAGCCATTCCTCACCTTTCTTTTTATTCCATGACGTAGATATTCTGGAAGGATGCAGGCTAGTTCCTTTGTAGACTGACTCTCGATTCCTGGTTGTCTGTTGTTTCCTCTTGATTAGATTCAGGAGAGACTGGCGTACTTCCGGTTTAGCATTATGTAATGCCGTGTCCAGGTTCCTATGAAATCGTCTTTTGTATAACAGAGAGGGCCACCCACACTTGACTGACACTGAGAGAGATTATCTCCATGGTTCCATTTAGGACCTTTTAGTTTATATTTCTAAAGAAACCCAAACACTGGTGTTAACCTAATCACACTATTTATAATAAGCCACATGATCCAAAGTATTTCACGTTGTTTCTAGAATTTAAAGAGAAGCTCCTCCTTCATACCTTTCTCTGTCTCTGACAGGGATTAAAAATGCCTTTTATTTGAGAGTCGGGCACGGCCAGGGACAGAAGGTAAAGAGAAAGAAGAATTCATGAATTACATGTAGAGTGAGTGAGTGGTTGTAGCAGTAATCCCTGCTCAATGTGACCTCCATTGTGAACAGAAGTGGAAAATAAATAACGGGAGAGATGTAGTCCCTTGTGAGGAGCTATTTGGGTCAAAGAAGAAGTCTCCACAAGCAGTTATAGAGGCAGGTAGCAGACAGTGGCCAAAAAGTATAACAACTCTGCTGTCCCTTCTGCTGTGGGAAGAATCTTCGTAGTGTTTTTGTTGTTATTGTTGTTGTTTTAATGTTTAGGGACAGAAAACCAACTCGAACTAGCATAGGTAAAAAGAAGAATTTATTGGATCACTTAGAAGCTTCAGGAATGCCTAGATCCAGTGGCTTGAGTGACATCATCAGAGTGTCTCTCAACTCAGCTTTATTCTGTTAGCTTCTTGCTTCATTTGGATAGAAAAAAATGGTCCCAGTTAACTTACATGATGATTGTAAGCTCAGGAAGAGAGACCCAATTTCCCAGCATGTGTCCCTCCAAAGTGGACTCGGAATGACCTTGTCTGGGTCAAGAGTCCACCACCAGGCCCATCATTGTGTTTTGAAAGATGGGATACTCTGACTGGCCCGGGCTGTTCACATACCTCCCATTTACTGGGTAATTAGGGCATGTGGTTGACAATACCACCAAGTGTAGAAGAGGTAGTTCCCCCTAGGGAAAGATGTTATCCAAGGAAAAAATGAGCAGATATTCAGCATAAAGTTACGATGCAGTGTAGAGGATGATTTCTTGAGCTCTCTGATGTTGTATGAAGAAGAATTGGTGCAGTATGATGGCTGAGTCTAGGCTTTGGGTCTGAATTCTGTACTGTATCGTTCATTAGTTCCATGGACATAGGCAAGTTCTCTCGAAACCTAGTTTCTTCATCTGTAGAAAAATGAAAATACTCCATTTTGCAAATATTCCAATCTGTAAAATGGGTAAAACGACCATATCATCAGGGTTCTTACTTGCAAACTTGACCTAGTTTAAACAGAAAGATTTACTGGAGAAGTGGATGGCTCATAGGACCCCAGAGGATTTAGAGAAATGAGCTCGGGGGTACATTTCCAGGAATAACTCCCGGTACTATTCTGCCTCACTGGCTTAATCAAGGCCTTGCTGGGGCCCCTGGGGGGCTCAGTTGTTAAGTGTCTGCCTGCTGGAGTCCTGGGATCAAGTCCCACATCGGGCTCCCTGCTCAGCGGGGAGTCTGCTTCTCCCTCTGACCCTCCCCCCTCTCATGCTTTATCTCATTCTCTCTCTCTCAAATAAATAAAATCTTAAAAAAATAATTAATTAATTAATTAATTAATTAATTAAATTAAAAAATTTATTACTCATAAAATGTACTATGGGGTAATAGAGATATGTTTACAAATTGCAAAAAATTGTGTCATAATTTTAAATCAGATAATAAGGAACAATACTTTATTAATGTGCTATCTTGACTGATATTAAGATTCTTCTGACTTGCTTTTCCAAAAATCCATTTATTAGGTCCTCAAAATTTATGCTTTTAGCAACATGATTTTCAAACAATATAATCAAAAGTGATGTCAATTGTTCTTATCAAAGTAAGATCACAAATAATTTTTCATAATTTTTTATTTTGAGAAGGACTTTTCTGATGCCACTGTTACTGGGATTGTTAAGAATATTTTATAGTCTCTGACAACATTTTTGATGAGTTACTTCGAAATAACAAATTCTAGTACCTCTAGAGTGGATAATTCTTGCAGAATAACTTTTCTAAAAAGATTTAACTCCTCATACAAATCAGTTTGGTGTAGGTCTGAATCTAATTTTAAATGCAAATATATACAATGACATTTTGATGTTTCCTCTGGTACTTCCTATAATTTGTTGAGGCCATACAGGAAGCTGAAAGTATGGTCAGGATTTGTACATGATTCAAAAGGACTATTTATGCATTACATCACTGTATCTTCAGTGACAAAGAAAAATTAACCTTAAAACTATTTTCCTTGTTCATAATTGGTTCATATAAAGCTTCATCTGGAAACAGTTTCTTTTCCATCAAATGTGACAATATCAAAATTTGATATTTGCTTTGTGGATATTTGCTTTGTGATGTTGCACAGTTTTAAAAACCAGAGAGTCCAAACTCTTTGAAGAATTCTAATGATTCCCTAACATGTTTATTGCAATGTCCGTGTGTATGCATTTATTTTGTAATAATTCACTAAGCACCAGCAGTTTCCATTCTGGCTGTCGGGCTGGAGAGTATAAGTTAGATTAGAGTCACTGCGCTCATATTTGGATAGAGGTTGCGAGGATGCACAACCTGGCTTCCCCTTCGGGTCCCTGCTTTACCCTCTCCAGAGCCCTTTCTCTCTCCGGGGAGCAGCCACTCCCAGCACAGCTGCGGCTGCTGCCATCACCACCACCAGTCTGGGCCCAGGTCCCGGCCCAGCCACCACTTGGGAACTTCCGGGTGCCTTGGACTGTCGCAGCTGAGGATGTCGGCACTGGGCATCCTCAAACCTTATGGGCCCGAGTGCATGTGGATGCACCGCTGCCCAGTGCATCTCCTCTGTCCGTGCACGTGCTCTACTGTCCCATCACACTGCACAGGAAAAACACAAGTTAAAAGATCAAATTTTTAAGAATTTCAAGACAGCGGGCGCCTGGGTGGCTCAGTTGGTTAAGTGACTGCCTTCGGCTCAGGTCGTGATCCTGGAGTCCTGGGATCGAGTCCCACATCGGGCTCCCTGCTCAGCAGGGAGTCCGCTTCTCCCTCTGACCCTCCTCCCTCTCATGCTCTCTCTCGCAAATAAATAAAATCTTAAAAAAAAAAAAATTAAAAAAAAAAAAAAAAGAATTTCAAGACAGCAATGGCGGTAGACCAGTAAGCCAAGCACAGGCCCCTTCTGAGAGAGGATCCCTGTTTATCTGCACAGGCTGCATGCCACAAAGCCACCCTGCAGGTAAACACAGGTCTAGTGATCAGACACAGGCCTGAGAGTCTGATTCAGAAGTGAGATGTGCACGGGGCACCTGGGTGGCTCAGTCGTTAAGCGTCTGCCTTCGGCTCAGGTCATGATCCCAGAGTCCTGGGATCGAGCCCCACATCGGGCTCCTTGCTCAGCGGGAAGCCTGCTTCTCCCTCTCCCACTCCCCCTGCTTGTGTTCCCTCTCTCGCTGTCTCTCTCTCTGTCAAAAAATAAATAGAATCTTTAAAAAAAAAAAAAAAAAAAGAAGTGAGATGTGCAGAGAGACGGGTGTGGCAGGGGGCGGTTCTGTCTTGCCGACACGGTGGCCCGTGGACGCAGTATGTTTCTGGGGTAGACATAGTTCTCACACTCCTGCAACTCGAATAGTGGGTGGAGGCAGCAAGGCCTTGATTTTTTTTTTTTTTAAGATTTTATTTATTTATTTGACAGAGAGAGACACAGCGAGAGAGGGAACACAAGCGGGGGGAGTGGGAGAGGGAGAAGCAGGCTCCCCGCAGAGCAGGGAGCCCGGCGCGGGACTCGATCCCAGGACCCTGGGATCATGACCTGAGCCGAAGGCAGTTGCTTAACCAACTGAGCCACCCAGGCGCCCAGTAATAAATTTTTTTTAAAGATTTATTTATTTATTTGACAGAGAGACAGAGACAGCAAGAGAAGGAACACAAGCAGAGGGAGTGGCAGAGGGAGAAGCAGGCTTCCCACTGAGCAAGGAGCCCGATGTGGGGCTCGATCCCAGGACCCTTGGGATCACGACCTGAACCGAAGGCAGACGCTTAATGACTGAGCCACCCAGGTGTCCCAGTAATAAAATATTTTTAAGGAAAAATGGATCATATTGTAGTACCTTTAACTGCACCTTTCCCTCCTACTTTCTGAATAATGGACCCCACATTTTCAATTTTTACTGGGCCCCACAAATTATATAGCTGGACTTGGTTACATGCTTATACCAAGCCTGTATGAGTGAAGCTGGGTTTCTACCTTGGGAAGAAGGGTTTCATAAAGCAAGAAATCAGCAAGTCAGGAATGACAAAATATTGGTACGCCACCCGCTTTACTGGCTGCTAAGCCACTACCCATATTTATTTTCTCTCTTCCTTTGGGTAGTCCCAGCAAAGTCTGAAAGAGGATTAGATTCAGTGCATTAATCCCAACATTCTAAGGAAAGATCAGCAAATTCCAATGGCCAGGGTGGTGCATCAAAGTAAAGGAGCTCTCCCCTACCTCTGTGGGGGGTGGTTTCCCTAACTACAAGTGACCCCTAGGTGCTAACTCAGCTTTCTCAGTGCCTCTGGGCACCTGCCTGCCTCCCAGGAGCTATTTTTGTTCTTTGGTGCTTTCCTAATGCTGTAAAATGCACAGAATGGATAAACTGCAAATATTTATCTTTCTCAAAAGTATTGACTTAAAAAGATTATTCATTTAGTCTCATGCCATTTTTATTTTCACTGAACAACTACGAGTGATTCTAAAATTCTCCTCTGCAAATATCCTGAAAAGAGAGGAAGAAGAACAAGTTGTTCTGAATTGAGGAATACATTTGATCCTGTAAATCAGAAAGCTCCCCTGCAAGACTTGGCAAAGATGCACTCGCTGTCAGTGTTGGGGTCTTGCTTTCTTATGCCCCAAAGGACACCATGAACACTTGTGTGGATGGCCAGTTTCCTCAAATAAATCTCCTTGTGTCCCATTCCTGCTCCCAGGATAGACCACCAAGCTGCCTGGGCAAGAATGATGGCTACAAAAAGAAGAATCACCAGTCTGGCACCCCTGGAAAGAGATGACTGAAACACAATTTGTTAGTGTTTCAGAGATAGTGGATGCCAATTTCTTGTTTCGAGATAAGAACCCTGTGCCCAGGAGGCTGCCTTGTTGGTTGGAGGTAGAACTGGGGTCTCCCGAGGCCTGATGTAGAGCTCTTCAGCTTCCTCTCCATGTGGCTCCATCACTGTCAAGATCAAAGAAACGGGTGTCCAGGGGCAGCCACTGAGTGGGCATAGAATGCCTATTAATCCTAGTATGTGGCGACTTCTCGGTCCAGAGCTTTCACAGCAAGTAACATAATGAAGGAAAGGTCAAGACTGGAATACAGCTGTTTAGATTTGCAGCTGGAATGTTGGAGTGAGATGGAACAGGAATAGAGGCCAGAAAATTGGCTCTGGCAGGGATCGTGGAAGTAAGAAAGTGAGTGTGCATGTCATTTCTGTGTAAGGCATCTGACTTTAACACCCCAGAATCTGTGTGTGTGTGTGTGTGTGTGTATGTGTGTAGCATATCATTTAAGAGTGACTGTTGTGGGACCAATTCCTACCTCTATCACTTACTAGTTGTGCACTTGGCAAATTAAGTCATGTCATCTTTCTAGGCCTCAGATTCCGTAGTTCTAAAGTAGGGAGAATTTTTGTAATTACTTCATAGGGACATTGTGAGCATTAAATGAGATTATCTATGCAAAGCACTTGGAACAGTGCCTGGTTATTGGTAAGTGACCCATAAATATGTGCGTTATCACATTAGACAACATCTATGACCCATACTTTTTAGGCTGTTGATTTTCTGGGACGCTGCCCACCAGGTATGCTTCTCACCTGTACACAAAACTAACACCTTCCATATAGACTGCATGTCAGCACTTTTGTGCCTAGAAAGGGACAAGTTCACCTAACAGGCCTACTCCTCTGTGGGGCGAAGCCCGGTCCTCTAACCCCCACCTCAAACCTGCTTCTGACAGGGGTTGACGTGATCAGATGTCTACCAACCACAGCTTCTATCCCCAACCCTACATAAAATCATAGTCTCTTTCCCTCACTAAGAAATTTTGTGTCTGAATTTTCCTATGAAATACATGAGATTTAGAACTTATTCCTTGTAGTAGATCTTTCATTAAAAACAAGACAAAACCCTTTTGCATGACTAGAACAAGATCACCACATTGAATAGAAGATTTTTATTCATTATAAAAAAAAAAACAAACAACTTGCTCCTTGTTCCTTCTTTCAAATCACTTTATGGGCCTCTGGAATTCCCTGGCCTTTGTGCCTTGGTGACCACAGCTATTGAAATGTCTCTAACTAAGCCAGGCAGTTCTGAACTGACTGGGCACCCAGAGTTCTGCCCTTCTGAGGCTCCAGAGGGGGCTGGAATATGGGCAGGTCAGAGGATCTGGGGCTCTGTGGTTTCAGGAAAGATTCTAGCCCAAGCAAGTTTGAACTAGTCAGTAAAACAAGAAACCCAGAGGCAACAAACACCCACATCGAAAAATGGAAGAGGACTCTGTGGTGGCTGGAGAAACTGCATACTCTCAGCAGGGGCTGAGGCAGCAAGGGCCGCTGTCTGGCTGTAGGTCACTGGGACCCGCCTGGACTGAGGCAAACGAGGCTGTTTAGTGAGGACTATACTCAGGCACCCCTGGAGGGGCCATATCTTGGGCCCTACAGGACTTGTGCCTTGCACTGATCATTGTTCACTCAAGGCAACATCACTCAGAGGGACTGTGTGTCCTTAGTAGCTTCTGGGCTCAGGGCAAGTTTCTGGTAGGTCTAGAAATGTGGGTAGAGTAGGGTAAATCATGGGTTTGGGGTAATCATGGCGGCCAGGACCTGCCCTTATGGTATGGTATGGCTTCCTCTGAAGGCAGGCCAGGTCCCAGGCTAAGGGAACTTGACTGTAGATTGTGGCATTCTGGATTGATAATTTAGTAATATTGTTGCCTATCCTTTTAGTAATTTGCTCCCTTGCTCACCGACACACTCATCCAACACCTGCTGCACATCTACCATGAGCCAGACCCGCGCTGAGTGACAGAGGGATGCAGAGGAGGAGACAGAGCTGCTGTCTCCAAATGGTTGCATCTACAGTGAGAAATCTTTAGTTATGGGATTGTGATAGTTAATTTTGTGTCAGCTTAGCCAGGCCACAGTAACTAGGTATTTGGTCAAACATTATTCTGATGTTTCTGTGAAGGTCTTTTTTAGATGAGATTAAGATTTAAGTCAGAGTAAAACAGGTTAGCCTCCATAATGTGAGTGGGGCCCATTCAGTCAGTTGAAGGCCTTACTAGAAAAAAGACTGACCTCTGAATAAGACAGAATTCAACCAGCAAACTGCCTTTGGACTCAAACTGCAGCATCAACTCTTCTCTGGGTTTCCAGCCCGCTGCTTACCCTAAAGAGTTTGGACTTGCTGGCTTCCTTAATCATCACATGAGCTGATTCCTTACAACAAATCAATCTCTCTCACTCATTCTGTTTCTGTTTCTCTGGACACCCTGACGAATACAAGAATCCAGTCTCCATTTTATTGCCCTCTTGATGACTTTTGCATTTCATAAATGATATTTATTTATTTATTTATTTATTTATTTATTTATTTATTTATTTTTCTGTTGGTAAAATGCACACTGTGGCAAACAGGCAATTTGAACAAAGAGCATCAAGATGGCTGCGGTGAGCATCTTGCTGAAAGCCCTTCTTTTTCCTCTGCGTATCGTGGCATGTATACCCAACAAAATTGGAATCATGGGTCTTTATCCTGTCCTTTTTTTTTTTTTAATAGCATTAATTGTAAGCATTTAAAAAATGTCATTAAAATATATGGAAAGATGTTTAGGGCCTGCCTACTAGTCTGTTTTTGTTGGATATTTAGGTTGTTTCCTATTTTTTGTTATTATAAATAGTTCAGCTAGGAAAGTTTTTGTACATAAATTTGTGTCTGCCTCTCTGATTATTTCCTTAGGGAAGATTCCAGGAAGGGGAATTACTAAGAACTCTGGCCTCGTAAATGAGAGAAATATGAAAAATGGAAGGGGAAAATGCAATAAATTAAATGAATTGCGTGGCTCAGCTCATTTTAACTGAGAAAATAAGAAACACCTGACCTCCTCCGGGGCCGAAATCATGTTACTTAGGGAGACCAGGAGGCATGATAGAAAGAGCACCGGATTGGGATCCAGAGCTTGAGTTCTGGGCCCACTTCATTTCTCTTGACAGCCAGGAGCTCCTGGACCTCACACTCTGACATGTTCTGCTCCCAGTTCTTCGTGTAAAAAGTGGAGATACAGTAAGTGCCCTACCGACTTTGTAAGAGATCCTGAAGAGCCATTGGTGGAATGTGTGTGAACCACTCCTTCACCCATGTGGCCTTTCCTCTCCCTTTAGAGCTAGGTGGGACGCTGCTTCTTCTGTGAAGTCTTTCCAAGAAGAAATCAGAAGCTTCTACCCTACCACTTGCTCCAAGCTTTTTTTCTAACATATATGATGTTGAATTATAATGATTTGCTCACACTTCTCTTCCTCCAGTGGCCCCTGAGTCCGAGTTTTATTCATCTTTTCTCCCCACTCGTGCTTAGTATAGTGCAAGGCCTGCAGGAGATGCCCAATGAATGTTGACCAAAGAAATTGTCAAGTACTCAACGAATACGGTATCACCCACAAGCATTTATTAGGCACCATAGATGTGTCTCTGAACTCAAGGCACTCACCTTACAGTAGAATAAACGTAAACCCATTGAAGATAGCATTTGCCAAGTGCCCAATTGGTTGTGCAGATACAAGACATCGCAGGAGCTTGGAGCAGAGCAGGGAACCAAGGCTGAGGGCTGTGGAGGTCAGAGAAGCCTTCTCAGCCCAAACCTGGGCCTCAGAGACACATTGGCCCTCGACAAGGGAGAATAAAAGATGTTATCCCAGAAGGGGGAGTCGTGTCAGCAAGGTGGTCCCATGTCGCTCCGTAGTCTGGTATGCAGTAGGACCTCCACGGAAACGTGCTGAGTGAGTGAATGACGAAGACAGTGCTGCACCATACATTCTGAGAACATAATGGCCAGGTGTACCTTCCCAAACAGGCTGTTTATTTTGTCCGTACAAAAATACCATGTTGCCCAATAAATATTAATGGATTGTCTAATCACCTCGTCAGTTTCCAAATACAGGTATAAATGCTGTTTAGCTAGATTTCCCTGGTACTGTGCACAAAATTACAGGCCCATGTACTTACATGTGCTCACCTACCTCACTCCACATGCCACCCTGGATCTTCACCAGACCCGTGTCAAGGGATGAGATGCTGCTCTGTCAGATCAGCCTCCATGAGCAAGTGACATGCAACTCCACAGTGACCTGCTTAAGTCACTGTTCTTTCAGACAGATTTTTTTTTAAAAAGACACTCTGTCTGCTCTGTTTCAGCTGACATGGCCCAACCTTTCATTTGTGTAAGTCTTATTGCTTGCCAAAGACCAAGATTTGGGAGTTGTGGGGGTTTAACACAAAGTCATCAGTAAATTGCCAACTAATCATGGGGGATCATATATTTTGCCTCCCAGCATCTTACTTTAGGAAAGAGATTCAAACTTGTCTTTAAAAATGATGGGTCTCAGGGGGCCTGGGTGGCGCAGTTGGTTAAGCACCTGACTCTTGGTTTCAGCTCAGGTCATGATCTCAGGGTCATGAGATCGAGCCCTGAGTCAGGCTCCGTGAGGCCTCTACTTGAGATTCTCTCTCCCTCTCCCTCTGCCCCTCCTGCTCCTGCTCTCTCTCTCAAATAAATAAATAAATAAATAAATAAATAAATAAATAAATCTTTAAAAAAATGATGGGTCAGTCACAGAGAGGCATTTTTCAGTTAACATTAGGTTCAGCTGTGAATAACAGATACCCACTCTCCCCCTTCCAAAAAAAATTGAAACAAGATAGTAGTTTAATTCTTTCTTGCACATAAGAAGTTCAGAGCCAGGTCATCTGTGGTTTGTTGGTTGACTCCACTGTCGCCAGATACACAAAACCCTTCTCGTCTTACCCTCAGCTTCCCTAGGATGCAGTCTGCTTCCTCACACTTGAGGTGAGAGTTGCATTATCGGCCGTCTTAGCCACTTTCCAAACAACAGGACAAGAGAAGAGAGGGAAGAGAGAGGGTGCAACTCTTCCCTACTACAGAACTTACAGAACTTTCTGGAAATCCCACACAACACTCCTGCTTAACATCTCCTTGGCCAGAACTTCGATGGCCACACTTAACTGTACGGGAAAATGAGACATGTCATCCTCTAGCTGGGGATCAGCATGCTCCGCTAAAAATCCGGCCTCAGTTCGTTCGAAAGAGAAGGAGAAGATGCATGTTTGGTGGGCAGAGAAAATGCAATCTGTTTTCTGAATCCTAGGTTCTAAGGTTCAGAGATGCTAAATCCAAAGTTGGTAGTCCCGGTTGAGCCCTGACATGTCTGGTACCCTAGCGTGTATGTATACATGCACGGTACTGATATTTGAATAGACACCTTTTGTTTTGCAAATTCAACAACGTTTAATTGGCTTGCAAACACTCAGACCTTCTGTTTGTCACAAAAATAGAGATGATACACCTGTTATATTTTCAGATTCAATTATTTTAGCTTTATTTATTGTGAAATATACATACAGGGAAAATGCTTAAAGTAATGTAACTTACTTTGAAATAGAGCTTTCAAGTGCTTCTACATCATCGTTTCACTTGATCTTCTCCATAGCTCTGTGAGGAAGGGGAGACTTCAAGTTACCATCACCCACATTTCAGAAGTGAGGAAATATGGCAGAGGTCTTTCCTGGGGCTAAGAGCCAATGGTGGGTCCAGAACTTGAACTCGTGTCTTCCGCCCTCAGAACCCACTGTTGCCTCTCTCAGGGACTACAGAAATCTTGCAAAATTTGGCAGAGACAGAAAGAGGTGTAACTGTCTGGAAAATTATTGCACTTTTAAAAACGACCAGAAGGGACTAGTGGTCGCTGTGGATATTTAAACATAAGATAACCTGAGAGTGGTGGTGTAAATGCAGCATGAATTACAGCTTGAAATAAACAGTGTCTATCGAGAGGAACGTGCACAACTGTTCTCAACGATTTAAGATTTTACTATAAATGAAATGGGGGGGGGGAAGGACACATCTTTGGCAACCCTTTCTCCTTGTCACTATTTTTGGTTCCCTGTCTGAAGAAAGTTTTGAAGATTTCCTTGTAAGGACAAGAGAAAAAAAATTATGCCGTGACCTCATGACCTTAGTAGAAGCAACCCTGAGTGAATATTCTTCTCTAGCAGTTGGAAAGAATTGGTAGCGGACTGTAAAATCTTCCCACCCACAAATGGCATAAACTGATGAAATAAGTTCAACAATCTCAAAAAGTGGTCTCTGGGAATCATTAACTTCTCCATTTCAGATATGGAATGCCCCCTGGGATTTGAATAAAGGGTGCATCCCAGGAAAGAAGCAGCCTTTCTTCCTTAAGTAGGCATTGGATCTGCGCCTTTATAAGAGATGTTTGGTGATATATATTCAGTTCTCATAAACTCTTTCATTTATGGAATTTCTTCTAGATGGTGGAAAGAAACAATAAAGCGAATGTCTTGCTCCCGTGTATTTGGAGATTAGCTGTAATTGTGTGAACAAGTTGCTGAGCAATAAGGAATAAAGAGCTATTCTCCCCTCACAAAGGAATGCCGAGCTTACCCAGCTCATTTATTTATTAAACACACACTTAAATAACGTTTACTGAGTGCCAAGTAGGGACTTTACAAATACGAACTCATTTACTACTCCTAACCACCTTCTCAGGGAGGGATTATTTTATTAGTGAGGAAATTGAGGCAAACACATTTTAATTAACTGGCCCAGGGTCGAAGAGCTTGTACGTGGACCCAGGACTCATACCCTGGACCACCATGTAGCTCTCATCTTCCTGTATACGGAAGTCCAAGAAGGATGTCTGTTTGACAATAGGATAACTTGGGGACACAGGTTATATAATAAGGTATTTATTAGATTAGCAGCTTGTATAGTACATGGCTAAAAAGAAAACTCCATTTCTCTCACTACTACTACTATTGCTATGTCTGACACAAACATGTGGGGTTTTCCCCTTACGGCCCGTAGGGCGAGGTATGGGGGAAGTACAGAGCTTCCATGGCCTCTCCAGATGCTCCACTATTCTGGTATTTCCATGTGGTCACCAGCTCTGAAGT
The DNA here is from genome assembly GCF_002201575.2 of Neomonachus schauinslandi. Lineage (NCBI taxonomy): Eukaryota > Metazoa > Chordata > Mammalia > Carnivora > Phocidae > Neomonachus > Neomonachus schauinslandi. The sequence goes on along the minus strand of NC_058406.1, from coordinate 128,880,685 downwards.
TCCCTGAACCCCTTCTGGTAGGATTTTTTACAGAAGCTTCATTACACAGGCACAATTAATTAAGCCATTGACCATTAGTGGTTAATGTCAACTCCAGGCCCTCCCTCCTCCCTGGAGGTGGAATGGGGAGGGGAGCACTGAAAGTTCCAACTCTCTAATTATAAGTTTGGTTCCTTTGGAAACCAGCTCCCAACCTTAGGGACTTTCTAAGAGTCACCTCATTCATATAAACTCAGGTGGTTTGAGAGGGCTTGTAATGAATAAGAAAAGTCGGTCTTTTTTATCTTTATTGAGCCAGAACAATTTCAGGAACTGGGAACAGAAACCAAATCTTAAAACAAAACGTGCTCCTTTCATCTGTATTGCTCTGGGACTGTTTTAGGAGCCAGGAATGAAGATCAAAATATATATATATCTTATTATATTACAGTATCACGATGGCAGAGTACTCTGTGCTCTACGGAAGGAAGGGAGGAAGGAAGGAAGGAAGGGAGAGAGGAGTGGAGGGAGGGAGGAAGGGTGTGGGGGGAGGCTGATTTGGCCATTTCATCAAAAGGATGCTGCTGCTAAGGATGAAGCTATATCTGATCATCAATTTCCTCATCTCTTTCATAGGATTATCACGGCTAACATGCCTTCATTATGGTTTATTTATAAATATACATCCAAATCAGCTTAATGCATGTCAAAGCACTTTAAAAAACAAATTGATATGTACAGAAGTACTCTTGCTATTATTATGATCAAGCCAATCTCTTGTATTTGTTTTCAATTTGACTTTGGGGTGAAAAAAAAAAAAGAAGAAGACTCAAGAAACTAAAATTCTCATGTTCTCCAGAAGTCATTAGAGCTAGCTACTAATCTTTTTCCCTTTGGCTGAACATTCCAAATACTACACCACTTCCCCAAATGCAAAACATTCATTATTATAATGACACCTTCATGAAGGAAACATTTTCTGAATGGCATTCATCCAAAATCTTTAAGTACACTAATCTTCAAATGCTTGAGGATGTTTTATTGGCTTGCAAACATTCAGACCTTCTGTTTGTCATGAAAATAGAGATGATACACCTTATGATTATCTGTTATCTGCACCAGCAGAGCTTCCTTACACGAAGCTTCATTTTTTAGGCCCCTTTCATATTAGGCAGTTCTCAATCACAGAGCAAGGGCTCATCCCCTTTGAGGTGTCTACTGTCTCCTTTTTTCCTGTCCTTGGGCGAGTTTCTTTTTTTTTTTTTAAGATTTTATTTATTTATTTGAGACAGAGAGAGAGAGAGAGCAAGAGAGAGTGCGCACAAGTTGGGGAAGGGGCAGAGGGAGAGGGAGAAGCAGACTCCTTACCAAGCAGGGAGCCTGGTGTGGGGTTTGATCCCAGGACCTTGAGATCGTGACCTGAGTTGAAGGCAGGCACCTAACCCCAGCTGAGCCACACAGGGTGAGTTTCAACTGCAGGGCTTAGGGCCATATCTGAGCGGGGGCTGGGACTGAGGGAGGGCTGTCTGAATCTGTGAAAGAACACAGGTTTTCTACGGAGTCTATGTTCAAAGTCAAATATAACTTTTGGGCTTATCTCTTTCTGTTTGTTTCATCCCCATTTCTGTTCTGTTCTCTCGGCTTGGATAATTGAGATTTAACATTTTAAATTCCCCCTCATCCATTCATTCCTCAATCTGTTCCAACCAGAATTCCACCCCCATCACTTTACCGAAGTTGTTCTCAGTTGCCTAAGCCAATGGACATGTTTTCAGATCCTGGAGATCCAGAGACAAATAACCAGCCCCTGACCTCGAAGATGGTGTCCACCCCTGGGGAAGAGACAAGCAGTATATGACACAGTAAAGGCTTTGGCAGGTGTTTTGGGGACTATGGAGGGCATCTGCGTATCTGAGATTGGTGGGCAAGTTCTCTTTACACTTCTTCTTTTGGTTTCTAGAACAATACATCTTGGTTTTCCTTTCTCTGGTCATTCCCTCTCAATCATTTTTCATGGCTCCATTTCCTCTATTCATCCCTTACCTATTGGTATTCCTCAAGGGTCTAGATCAAGACTTCTATTCTTATTCCAAAGGCTTTCCTAAGACAATGTCATCCATATTTCTGACTTAATGTGTCATAATAAGTTAGTGACTTCCACGTTCCCATTTTCCAATTGTACCTCCCTCTTTAGCTGCAGATTTATTTGTCTGTCACTCACCTGGATATCCTACAGATATCTCAAACCCAGCAAGTCCAAATCTGAGCTATCATCAGGAAACTTCTTCTCTTCCTGTTTCCTATTTCAGTGAGTGGTACCACCAGCCACCCATCCCCGTCATATTGGAAACCTGGGCATCATCCTTGGCTCTTCCATCTCCCTCACACCCTCAGCCTCCAAATCCCACCAATTCTGCCTCCTCACTGCCACCATCATGGCTCACCTTCAACTGACCTTCCATACTGTGGCTAAGAAGATCTTTCGAAACACAAATCTGCTTGTATTACTCCCCTGTTTAAATGATTTCAAGGGTTGCTCATTGGCCCAGAATAAATCCTAACTGCTAGCGTTGCAGTAAAGGCTCTTAATCACTTGTTCCCTGCCCACTGTCCTGAGAAGCCCAGGCTCCCTTAACCACACTTGCTTCATTCAGTGACAAATTACTTTGCACCTTTTTCTCCTCACTCCTGAATACTCAGCTCAAGCAGTAAGCATTTGGGAGTGCCTTCTTGTGCTAGGGTACTGGTGACTGCCTATTTCCAAGGCTGGCTCATAGTCACACTTCCTCCCTCAGCAGATGTGCCTGTCTTCCAGTTGGCTTGAAATTTGGCAACTGCCACAGGTCATGGTCAGGGCTCGGACTTTGGAGTCAGACAGACTGGGGGCGGGAGAGAGGGGGCTCAGATCCTGGATTTGCAATTTATGAGCATCTAACTTCACCTCCTGGGAAAATGGGAATAGTAGCACTCATTAGGTGATTGAGGAGATTCACTGAGACAATAAATGCAAAGTATGTAGCATAGATTAAGTGTCCAATAAATTGCAGCTAATAGTATTATTAGTCCTATGCCCAAACCTTGGAAATCTATCAGACATCTTAAAAATCTATTAATTCCAGGAGAGAATGGTGAGCCTGAGCCCTTCCTTTCTACTGAAGAGCAGAGATATGAGAAATGCAGCTGGGCTTGTTTATTTTTCCTAAAGCCACTTCCAACTGAATAGCCTATCATTCGCATAGCTGGGGCTGTTCTTCTCATGGATATAAACACACTGCAGGAAGCCTGCCCCCCAGCCTGGGCCTGCTGGTCTCTCAGATGGTCACTGCAACCCAGATGAGCCATGCCACACAGAATCAGAGTCCTGCTTCATACAGATTTCCCAGATGAGCACTTAGATGTCTCCTTTTACCTGTGCCCATAATAACTGGGCGGTCACCCGGCCATGCGTCTTGGACAGAAGTGATTTCATTTTGGGTACAATGATGCAATTAGACAGTGAATATGGACCACCCCCCCTCCGTGCTGTAACATTTCTCTTAAATGCCCTGTTATTAGCAGCAGAGTCATAAATGGAAAATAACCTTCATCTCTTCCTTAAGAGGAAAGGGGGAAATATTACTGAAATGGAAAAATGATCAAGGAGCAGCGTCAAATTGTTCCCAATGCTTGGGAAATTCAGATTGTGGTAAAGTAGAAGATATTTGTATTATTTTTTACACTTAAAAAGTTAAAAAGCAAATGCAGACTATAAGAATTTGAAAGAAGCTTCTATCCAGTGTTAAATTAATTAAGCAAGGAGGCCATTTGTCAGAGGTGATTCTGATGTCCTGTCAGCGGGTCTAGTAAGCAATCCCAAATCTAAGCCTATTAATGCCTCAACCTTAGAAAAACAAAACACTAAGGACAACCAGTCACAAAAAGTCGATTAGGCTTTTGTTGTGGCCAATCAAATACTTTCCTTGCTTCCAAAGGTTCTCTGTCTTTCCTGTGGCTCCTGCCCACCCAGGGCCCTAACCACTTCTGGTTTGGTACTGTCTGATTTGAGTCAATAAATGATCAAAGAAATTCTTAAAAATTTCAAAATGCCTCAGTTTATCTTTTAACACTAGAAGCAATATAAGACGGGACCTCCAGCAGTGTTGCTTAGAAAGCGGGATCCATGATAATAGTGTGTGGTTGAAGAAGGGATAATGTATTTTTAAAAATACTGGACTTATTATTGTATCTGGGTTTGAATTGGCCACAGAACTTTCTTATTTTTATTATGCATTACAAAATTGGCATAGAGAAAAACTGGACCCAGGGGCCCCGAATGATTTTCTTTAGTGAATTTCACACAATTTATATAATGATGAATCAGATTAACAGCTCATTTACAAACAAAACAAACCAAGCAACAAAACAAAAGCAAACTCATAAATACAGAGAACTGACTGGTGGTTAAGGGATGGCAGTTAGGGGTGGGCAAAATGGGTAAAGGGGCTCAATTGTATGGTGGTGGGTGGTAACTAGACTTATGATGGTGATCACTTTGTAGTGTATACAAACATCGAATTTTAATGTACGCCTGGAACTTATATAACGTTAGACATCAATTTTACCTCAACAACAACAAAAACAAAAAAGAGAGAGAGAGAGAAACCAATTATTCTGCATTTTAAGTGAATAAGTTCCAGTCCCTAAAACAAATGTTTTCTATAGATTAAATAAAAATTCACTGTTCTACATGCTCTGTGATTAAAGTTTACATCCTAGAAAATTTGTATTTAATTTTTAAGACCATTCTGGAAAGAAAAACCCATAAAGAACTTGTGAATATCTCAGGAAGCTTCGTATTTTTTAGGAAACATGGTTCATATAGTTCAAATATAAATAAGACATTTTTCTCTCCTCTCTGATTTCTTTGTTTTTTATACTATTGAGATTACCAGAATGGAAATATTTTTCAACCCCTCTCCCTATCAGTGACTGGAATTTGACATAATAGAATTTTGCCCCTGAGGCATCCAACTGATTTTCACCTGTAATTTCTTTTAATTTTAACTAAGACAGAATCAAAGTGGTTATGTCTCTGTTTTCTTATCACCTTATTTAATCAGATTATTGTATTTGAAAATTATTTTTTTTTCACTACCAAAATGATTCTTCCTCTCTTCATTTCTTCCTTCCTTTTTCCATCCGTTCATTTCCACCTCCCTTCCTTCTTTCCTTCAACAAATATAATTTGAGCACCTACTCTGTCATATAACACATTAGATGTTGGAGATTAAAAGATAATTCAAACACAGTCTGTCACAGAAGAGGCAAGTATAGTGGAGAAAACAGATACGTAAACAGAAAATCATAGAACAGGATAAGTGCAGTGACTGAGACATAGACAGGAAGCACGGATGAAAGGCACATCTCCAGAAACCACGGGGGTTAGAAAGTCAAGCAGGGACTGACTGCCTTCTGGCAAAGTGAGGTCCTTCCCAAGCAGGTGAAGGTGGGTGTGCCCAAGGCTTTCTAGTCAGTGAGCATGGGTTAAACAAAGGAACAGAAGTCTGAAATAGTAGACCAAGATCAGGGAGCAAAAGCAGGCCAATTGTGTCTACAGTATATATAGCGTGAGGTAGGGAAGAGCAAAAAATGATGTTAGGGAATTGGTCTGGTAGTAGATCATGGGGAAATCTCCATGCCATATTGAAGATTTTCAATAAGCATTTGTTGAATAAAGAAAATAATCTTTATGCCCCAGGAGCAGTTTTATTTACATATTAGATAGTTAATTCAATTCATTTTAATTACATATTTAATGAATGTCTAGTCTTATATTGGCCTAAACGCTCAAGAAATTAAAAAAAAATCTCGGAGCGCCTGGGTGGCAGAGTCGGTCAAGCGTCCGACTCTTGGTTTTGGCTCAGGTTGTGATCTCAGAGTCATGAAATCGAGCCCCAGGTCGGGCTCTGTGCTCTGTCGTAAGTGGTCTTAAGCAAGACCCTCTCTCTCTCCCTGCCCCTCCCCCATGCACGCTCTCTCTCTCTCTCAAATAAATAAATAAATCTTAAAAAGAAGAAATAAAAAAATTCTTATATGACTACATCAAATTCACTTATGCATTTCTACAGCTTTTCATAAATAGGTCGAAAGTAAGATGCACATACAAATGAAGCCCCCACAGATTTTTGAGTTCTTTGTATTTGGCTTATGTCCTCTGCAAGAGGATGCTATGTTCTGGAGTAGACTGATGACTATTTAGAGTACGATGTAAGGCTTACCGTTAATGTGATGCCTTCACCTCAATCCCTGTATGATTCTATTCAATATGAATACATTTCCTTTATATGTATCTACAGTTTACAAAGCATGTTTGCACTTGTTAAATTATCTAGACTTCTATGAAATAACTATGATTATCCCCATTTTACAGATCCCACATTCATTCAACAAATATTTACTGAAATAAGGCAGATACTGTTCTAGCTATTAGGTTAAAAACTAAGTGCAAATCAAGTTCTCTACTCTCACGGGACTTCCATTCTTTCAAGGGCAGACAGCCAGAAACCAGAGAACTAAACAGAAGATAATGGTAATGGCCATGAAGATGATGAGGTGGTGATGTGGTCCAGAGGGACAAGTGTTGGGGACACGAGAAGCTTCTCTGAGGAGGTGACAGTTGAGCTGCACCAAAATGAGCATCAGGAGTCAGTCCTGGGAAGGTCCTAGGGAATAGTGTTCCAGACAGAGGACGCAGCAAGTTGATGGACTCTGAGGTAAAAATAAATCTGGTATGTCTAAGGGACGCAAATAAGGCCAGTGTGGCTGGAGCCTAGTGGAAATGAACGAGATGAGACTGGAAAGGTAGGCAGGGACCAGATCAAGTAGGGCCTCTTGGCCCACAACAAGGCAGAGCTGGATGTTACTCTAATGACAGAGGGGAACCACTGAGGGCTTTAAGCAAGCGAGCAACTGCTGGGTGACATTCATCTATGGAATCCTCACGTTCCTGCACGGTCCAGTTTCTTTGAGCAAAGGAATTTATAGCCGATGTTTGTATAAAGAGACATTCCAGGATAGTAAAGCTTAGAGATGTTTCTCCCTCTCTCTGGAAACATCCCAATAATAAAGATAAAGCCCATTTCTTCCCCTCCCCAGAGATTGGCTCGCATTCCAAGGTATTGAGTAAGCTCTCCCCTTAGAGGGGTAGCTGGGAAGGTTACCAGCAGCCCTATTTAAGATCAGATTTTCCTAATTTCCAAGTTCATCTGCTCTAATACACCCCACAGCATGTGCCAGTGCCATTTGGCCCTTATCACATTGGGGACCAAAGCAAGATATTGCTCTAGCTGCTGCTTTTGCTGTGAGGAATAGATGATCTTTGTCTCTGGCCCCGAGTTCTCATGTCTCCTGTCAGTGTAAGTATACAACCAACCTGTGGCAGCCTAACTTTTTAGCTTGCACGTAGGGTAAAATCTCAGACCCTCCAGTTTCTGACTTACCAATGACCTAATCCAATCTGCTTCTGAAAAAAATATCATAATTAGGAGACTGCAGGTTAGAGCAGGCTGAGACCACTTGCCCAAGGTGAGGGAGATGAGGCTCTCATTGGGACTTCCAACACCAGAAGGCTGCTTAGGCACTTTTTGGGTGCTTCTCAGAAGAAACCATCCCGGCTGCTCCTTCTGAACTCCCAGGTGTGTTACAATATAGTTCCTGCTCGCAGATTACTCACACCAGTCTTCTGAAGGTCTTCTATATACTCCAACAGTGATACAAGAAACGGCCCAATGGAAGGAAGACATAGAAAGTCAGGACATTTTAAAACAAGCTATGAAAAACAAGGTAAATAGACATGTTACGAGATTCTTTTGAAAAAGAGATTCTTTTGAGGCTTGATGAATTCCCATTTGAATTGAACTTATCGACAAAAAGACTTCATATGAAGAGACCCTCACATCGTGTGAAAACAGCTTCTGAGGATGCAGTGCAATCACCCCCAAACTTCTGTCTGGGATCGTTCCAGTCGGTTGGAGACACTGGATGCTTGCAGCCCACGCACTGCAGAGCACTCAGCAGCCGCCTCCAGAGGGGCGCAGGGCTCAGCTGGTGTGGGAGGCTGTGTTTGTTTCATGTCACCTGGAGAAAGCAGTCACAAAGGGAAGACTCTCTGGAGGCCTTTTTCTGTTTATTTGTTTTGACTATGTGTGTTGAACACGAAGCAAGTGACACCCTTGGTTGAACTTACTACTTCCAGTTTCTACTGAACATCTGCTCTCCAGTAAAGAATATAGTTTGGATCCAAAAGCAAAATAAAGCAAAACAAAAATCACTATTAAGGTGAAGAATCTTGTTCTTTTGCAAAGTCCTTTCCCCACTAAAGTCTCCTATAATCTCAGGGCTCACAGTGAGTATTTCCATTTTGGACTCACATTTTCAAAGGAATTTGTCCCTTCAGAATTTGTTCTGTATTAAGCTGCCATTTGCTGCAGTATTATGTCCTATTTCAGAGACAGGGAAGCTCTTAAGAACTGATCATTTGATGTGGTAGATATATTCAATGGAATATTACTCAGCCATGAAAAAGAATTAAGTCTTGCCATTGGCAACAATGTAGATGGAGCTAGAGAGAGTATTACGCTAAGCAAAATATGTCAGAGAAAGACAAATACCATATGATTTCACTCATATGTGGAATTTAAGAAACAAAACAGAAGAATGTAAGGAAAGGGAAAAAAAGAGAGAGAGAGGGAAGCAAACTATAAGAGCCTCTTAACTATGGAGAACACACTGAGGTTTCCGGGAGGGGTGGTAGGTGGGGGGGGGGGGAGGGGGAATGGGGGATGGGCTAAACTGGTGATGGGCGTTAAGGAGGGCACTTGTGGTATTGAGCACTGGGTGTTATATGTAAGTGATGAATCATAAAATTCTACTCCTGAAACTAATATTACACTGTATGTTAACTAAGTATAACTTAAATAAAAACTTGAAACATAAAAAAAAAAGAGTTGATCATTTGGATCAATTACAATTTTCTCTGGGTGACCATTAGGGCTGTGGTTTTCAGCCTTTTGTACTGAACATCTTACCAATTGCTGGATGAAAAACCTTTGTTCCTTTCTTTATAGAAGCAAAAACAGTACTTTTTCCAAAAGAGCATTTTCACATTGACATGCATTCTGTCAGTGGCTTAGAACTTCTTTGGAAACACTGTTTCCCACCCAACTACTTCATAGAACCAGTTTAGAGTAGCACCAGCTCCCTTGGTGCTCCCCCTACCCCATGGTCTTTATCACATCATCCTTTTCATGACAAATCGTGGTGCTTAATTACGAAGCGTCATGTGGTTTTACACTGATGTTTCACCAGGCTTATCTTACCTCCGAGGCCATTGTTTTAAGTGTGGATCTTTTTTTTTTTTAAAGGAAACTTCATTTATTTTATTTATTTATTTTTTTAAAGATTTTTATTTATTTGACAGAGAGAGATACAGCGAGAGAGGGAACACAAGCAGAGGGAGTGGGAGAGGGAGAAGCAGGCCCCCCGCCGAGCAGGGAGCCCGATGCGGGGCTCCATCCCAGGACCCTGAGATCATGACCTGAGCCAAAGGCAGATGCTTAACGACTGAGCCACCCAGGCGCCCCATTAAGTGTGGATATTTCTTCTACTTCTTCATATCCCGTGGTGCTCACATTGTTCCGAGTACATGATTATAATGTTCAAGAAATAGTTGATTGAATGGTGATTCTTCTCATTTTGTGTATATAGAGACCATCTGTATACTATTTTATTTACAACAATCCTTCATATGCTTGAGGACTAAGGTTGCTCTACTTTTCTCTTTCTTTCTTTCTTTTTTTTTTTTTTTATCAAATAGCCCCAATTCTCTGCATGATTCCTGCTGGTTTTCATCTTCCACCTGTTGTGACTGGCGTTGCATTCTTGGAGATACGTTCCCTGAAACATCGTGTGAAAAAGTATTCTGTAGTTAATTTGAGACATGCTATTCACTTGTTTACTGTAAACTCTGTTCCTTTAAAACCTCAAATATATTACAGATCTCCTGAAGGTGAGTCTAGTGTGCCTTTCTTAACACTTAGAAGTTTGAGTCTTTATTTTATTTTTATTTACATTAAGAATTTTTAAGCAACCTCAATCAATGCTTTATTATGAAAATGTGCTCCAGATTCTCACATCCCATCTTCAGATTTTGTGACTTATATTATTTTTATTTTGTTAGGCAGAGTTTATAATTTTGCAGTCCAAAATACCCCAAACATTAGTCTTAGTTTTATACTTGCATGGAACAATGTTCAGTAATGGTGCTTTTGTTACAGCTTTTCCATTTCTGTGTTCTTTATTTTGATTTTTCTTACAGATACCTGAATTTCACCAAACTAATTTTTTTTAAAGAAAAAATCATAGGGGCATCTGGTGGCACAGCTGGTTGAGCATCCTGACTTCTGGTTTTGGCTCAAGTCATGATCTCAGGGTCGTGAGATTGAGCCCTGCATGGGGCTCTGTGCTCAGTGTGGAATCTGCTTGAGATTCTATCTCTTCCTCTCCATCTGCCCCTCTCTCCACTTGAGTGTGTGTGGTCTCTCGTTTTCTAAAATTAATAAATAAATCTTTTTTAAAAAGGAAAGAATCATAAAAACAACATTAACGGTGGCTTAGTCGTTAAGCCTCTGCCTTTGTCTCAGGCATGATCCCGGGGTCCTGGCATCGAGTTCTGCATCGGGCTCCCTGCTTTGCAGGAAGACTGCTTCTCCCTCTTCCACTCCCCCTGCTTGTGTTCCCTCTCTCGCTGTGTCTCTCTCTGTCAAATAAATAAATAAAAATCTTAAAAAAAAAACCCAAAAACAACATTAACTGAGTCATTTCAGATTGAGATCGTCTCTTACATTTATAAAATATTTAAAAATATTTAAAAATATTTTTTATTGAGATATAATTGACATGTAAGATTATATCAGTTTCAGGTGTGCAGCATGATGATTTGATATATGTGTATACCATGAAATGATGATCATAATAAGTCCAGTTACTGTCCCTCACCAGTAACAATTTTTTTTCTTGTGATGAGAACTTTTAAGATTTAAATAAATTAAAATATTTATTTAAAAAAATATATATCTATTTTCTGATTTAAAATATTTCCATTTTATTTTTAAAATACTTATTTAAAATAATTTATTTTCTTTTTAAAAAACATTTTTATTTCTGTAATTCAAAAAATATGTGGTAATAACAGCAAAAATTCAAAAGTTACAAAGTGGCATTCAATGAAAATTGTTACTCTATGTTCATTGTTCAACATCTGTTTTTCAGTTAACTTTACATCCTGGAGATTGTTTACTATCTCTTGTTCTTTGTTCTTTTAAGTTTACATAGTTTACATTGTAAGGAACGAACATAAATTTATTTCTTGCATTTATTTCTGAATATAATCTGACTAGATATAATATTCTTAAATTACATCTTGCCTCAGAATTTCACACACTGTTCAATTATCTTTCACCATTGGATATTGTTTTAGAGAAATTTGAGAATTACCTCATTTCTCCCCTTGTAGGTAGTTTTATTTTTCTTCATGGATGCCTAGAGATTTTTTTTTTCATTCTTGAGTTTTAATAACCCGAGTATATTTCATTTTGAGTGTTTGGTATGAATTTTTCCTGGCATATGATGTGAACTTTTGATTTGCCAACTCACTTTAGCCTCCAATTCAGGAGAATTTCCCCATATGATAGCTCACAATACTTTTTCTGATACTGATGCACTTATCAGGCTATTTAGTTCAGGAATGCCAATTATTCTTATGTTGGAGCATCTGTGTCTTCTATTATCATATTTGAACTGCTTTCATCTCCTTGTATTTTTCTTTGAGTTCATAGTGTTTAGATCTCACTCTCTTCTTTGCCAGCAAGAAAAGTTGTAGTCATAGCTGCCTACAATGCATATTTATTAAACTATCATAAACCTAAGCATTGTGCCAGATGTTCTACTGTTGTGCTGGCTTGTGTGGTCTTAGACACATTTTTAACCTCCCCACCTCAAAATCTAAATCCAAAGGATGCTCTCCAGTCGCCTGGGTACCTTGCCACCTCAGCCTAGTGAGACTCTTGTTGAAACTGTACCTACAGAACTGTAAGATAAGAAATTCATATTATTTTAAGCCACTAAATCTGTGGTGATTTGTTATGGCAGTAATAGAAAATGAATACAGACTTTGGTACCATCAGTGGGGTGCTGCTGTAGCAAATACCCAAAAATGTGGAAGTGGCTTTGGAATTGGGCAATGGGTACAGGTTGGGAGAATTTTGAGGAGCATGACAGAAAAGTCTGAATGGCCTTGAGCAGATTGTTAGTAGAAATTTAGATGCTAATGGCTTTGCTAGTGAGGACTTAGGGGGAAGTGAGGAACATGGTAGAGAAAGCATAAATAAGGAATAAAGAACAGTTATGGGAAACTAGAAGAAAAGGAATCCATGTTACACGGGGTCAGAAAGCTTAGTGGACTTGTGTCTTGCACTTGTGTGGAAAGCACAACCAATAAATGATGATACTGGGCAATGGGTGAGATTTCCAAGGAAGGTGTTGAAGGTGTGGCTTGGTTTCTCTGCTTAGAGTAAAATGTAAGAGGGATGAGATAAACGAGGGAAGAACAGTTAAACCAAGAGAAACCAGGACCTGACGATCTGGAAAATTTTCAGCGTATCCAGATTGGTAAAGACGTTTAAATTCAGAGATTCACTGTCAGGAAAGCGTGCCATAGAGGAAAAGCTGAAGGTATGGCTGAACAACATTTTAATAACACCTTAGAAAGACCAAACATTCAGAATATTGGGTCACAAAAAAAAAATCTCATTGTAGATGAAGGTGGACCTCATAGATCCCATCAGCCAACTCAAGAGAGGCCAAAAACAAACATGGGGTTATCGGAGAAAGAGTTGGGGATGATCCTCTTGTCTAATGGAGTGAATCACCATGACTTACATGGAAGACCCACAAGGCTCCTGGAAATCTTATACCGGCAGAAACACCTCCTTGGTCTGAAAGCTTGGTCTGAAAGTTTCAGAGAGATTATGAAATGAAAGAAGCCCATTTGTGCTCCAAAACTCAGTGAACAGTCTGATGCAGCTACTCAGCTGCAAACACATGCACACTGACCTAGAGAGCAAAGGAATGAGCCACAGGAGATTATTCCCAGGTCCTGAAACCAAGTGGAGTTTGCCCAGCTGGATTTTGAAATTGCTTGAAATCAGTGATTTCCTTTTCCCCTCTTTTTGTCCTTTTTTGAGTAAGACTATCTCTAATTGTTATCCTATGCCTCTCCTAACATGGTATCTTCAGTAGTTTCACAGGTCTGCAGATGCAGAGGAATTGTGCCCCAGGATGGATTACACCCAGAGGCTCACCCATCCCCTAGTTAGATTATTTAGATAATGAGATTGGGAACTTCTGAGCTGATGAGATTTAAGTGAGATTTTGGACCTTGAGTTGATGCTGTCTGGCGTTGAAGCTTTGGGGACCCCGGTAGGGTAAGTACATCCTGCATGGGGGGCAGACGTGGAACTTTGGGGGCTGAGGGTGGACTGCGGTAGGCAGAATTACCCACCCCCACCCACGTTGTCCACACTTTGGACATCCCTGGAACCTGTGACAATATCACGAGGCATGGCAACAGGGCTGGATGCAATTAAGGTTGGTAAGAGCTGGCTTTGAGATGAGACCGGAGATTGTGTGGGCAGGCTCAATCTAATCACATGAGTCTTTCAAAGTGGATGAAAGGTTAGAGAACATGAGAATGAAAGGACTGGACCTGCATTCCTGGCTTTGGAAATGGAGGATAAGGCCCTGAGCCAAGGAATGCAGGCGGCCCATAGACACTGGAACAGGCCAGGGGAACAGTCCTCCCTCAGAACCTCCAGAAAGGAATGCAGCCCTGACAACCTTTCCATTTCAGCCTGTGAGACCCGCGTCAGACTTCTGACCTGTAGAAGGCAAGATAACCCATCAGGGTTGCTTTGAGCCACCAAGTTTGTGGTAATTTGTTACGGCAGTGGGAAAAGAACACATTCAGTGTGCATCAGGACACCTGGAAGGCTTATTAAAATATAGATTCTTGGTGGGGTGCCTGGGTGGCTCAGTCATTTGAGCATCTGACTCTTGATTTTAGCTCAGGTCATGATCTCAGTGTCATGAGATCGAGCCACGTGTAGGGCTCTGTGCTCAGCGCAGTCTGCTTGGGATTTCTCTCTCCTTCTCCCTCTGCCCCTCCCCCTCAAAAATAAATAAATAAATCTTAAACAAATACAGATTCTTGGGCCTCATCCCCCAGAGTTTTCTGATTCGGTGGGGCCCGAGAATTCTAAGCAGTTCGCAGGAGATGCTGCTACCATCGGACTAGAAACCATGCTTACAACTTCCGCTTTCTTTCATCGGAGCCCTAAACAGCAGCAGGTCCTTCAGCTTCTCAAGCAGCCCATCCGATGTGTCTGACCATCCTCTGCAGTCTTCGGGTTGAGAAAATGAAGTGAAGTGAAAATGGGCGTTGAAAGTATGGGTATAATGAAGCAGTTATCACCCTAAGCATGCCCACAGCAGTTTGTAAAAGTCATTGTGCTCCCTGCAGCATGTGCTTGGGGACAGGCCTGTATCAGAAAGATCATAGTGGCGCATTCAAGAGTATAATTAGAGATAACAACATCTGTCTGTGTTATGCTTTTCATGGGGCAGAGCTGGGTGCAGGGGCCCCATCACTCAACGTGGCAGTAATCCTTGGCATGGAGCTAAATGGAACAGTGACTTCAGAAGGACAACATCGATCTTGATTTTAAACTGAGCTCAGGAATTACTGTATTCTCAGGTTTCACTGCATGTCTGGTATTGCATGAATTCTTCAGGCTTTCTTGCTGGAAGTGGGCCTTTTTAAACTCAAAAATAGTTCTATAGGCTGAGTGGGGCCCTCTGACCCAATGCCAGGCACAACAACGGGTGACTGAACAGATTTCTTATTGTCCTTGGGCAGTCCCAGCCTCACTGAAGCTTGAGAAGAATAGACAATTGTACTCTGTACTAATTTTTCAAAGCACATTTACATCTTTCATCTTATCCTGTCTGTCACAAATATTAATGACAAAGCCAGGCGGAGAATCCAGGTTTCCTGAACCCTAGCCCCATGTTCTGTCCTCCTCAAGCTGTTGGAAGACTTTTATCTCAGTCTCTAGATCAATGCCCAGAATGTTTGCCCATATGCAGAGGAGACATAGCTAGAGAGAGAACGAGACAGAGACACAGAGAGGGAGAGACAGAGAGAGAGGGAGACTGACAGAGACAGAGAGAAGAAAAGAGAAAGAACAAAAGGAGTAAAGGAGGGGAAGGAAATAAAAAAAACAGAGAGGGAAAAGGAAAAGAAGAAAAAAGAGAGAAAGAAGAAAAGAAAGAGACCCTGAAAGTCCTAAAGGACAATTGGGAGCCATAACCTTCCATGTCAGTGAACAAGAATAATAGTCTTGTTCCCTTGGAAAGAAAACATCATCCGAAGCCCGAGCAAAGCGTAGGGTGTCCCAGAGTGGTTGGCATTATGGATAGCAGTTGTCATCTCCTTCCTGTCCCCTTGTGACAGCAGCTTGGCTCAGAGTCTCTCCTTTCCACCCCCTTGTCTCCCTGGCTCACAGGCTCTGAGACAGCCATGTCTGCAGGTTACTTTGCACCATCCCCCGGCCATACTCAGGGCTATAGTGGGGCCAGGGTGGGCTAGGAAATGACACGGACATGCAGACCATCTCTAGGCTCTCAGGAGTCCCACAAAGCGTCCGGAGTTATTTAAAGTAACACCAGATGGAGACACAAGAGGCCAGAAACTGGGAGAACAACCCTTCCCATCCTTTTTCAGTGTTGTCTTGACTATTACAGGATTTAGATCATGAAACCTTTCCACAGGGAATGTGGGTCAATGTAGCACTACTTGAGTGGTGAAATGGTATTTTTCCGAACATAAATGGAGACCTACGACCAATTGTGCCAGTCTGCTGTGGCAGCTTTCACAATGGCCGTGTTGGGGGGGCGGGCAGGAGGGAATGGCCAAGTAGAAATGCCTGTCGGGTATTATCGGATGCGCTGTTTTGTTTTGACTCTTAGTGTCCAGAACCATCTCTCTTTGTTCAAGGATCTCTTTTACCTCATCTGTATTCTTCCTATTCTCTCTACCCACAGAGTTCTCTCTTCAGGTCATCTAGCCCCTCACACAGCTGTGAGCACATTGCAGGCACATAATAAATAAGTAGGGGGATGCACAAGACAGGGAGGGTCTGCTCCCAGGAAAAGCCAGAGCAGAGGATGCTTGACCCTTTATGTCTTGGAACCTGAGAGTCATGGATAAGATCCATGGTTAGACTCCATGACTTTCGGATGCCTCAAAACCCTAAAATTCTGGGGCACCTGGGTGGCTCAGTTGGTTAAGCCTCCAGCTCTTGATTACACCTCAGGTCATGATCTCGGGGTCATGGGATCGAGCCCTGTGTCCGGCTCCCCACTCAGTGCAGAGTCTGCTTGGGATTCTCTCTCCCCTTTTCCCTCTCCTCTTCCTCCTGTTCATGCTTGCTTGAGTGCTCTCTCTCAAAATAAATAAATAAATCTTTAAAAAAAAAAACCCTAAAATTCTATAATGCTTATGTATTTGGAAAACTTTAAGAATGCTGATATCTGCATCTGAAAGGCCATTTGTTAAAGCTTTATGGTAAATTTGTTTGTCAGAGGTTTATTTTTTTTTTAAGATTTTATTTATTTACTTAAGAGAGAGAGAGATAGAGGGGGAGAGCACAGAGGGAGAGGGAGTGGGAGAAGCAGACTCCCTGCTGAGCGGAGAGCCTGATGAGGGACTCGATCCCGGGACCCTGAGATCATGACCTGAGCCGAAGGCAGACGCTTAACCAACTGAGCCACCCATATGATCTAAATCTTATAATAGTCAAGACAACACTGAGAAAGGATGAGAAGCGTTGTTTTCCCAGTTTCTGGCCTCTTGTGTCTCCATTTGGTGTCACTGAAAACAACTCCGGGCGCTTTGTGGGACTCCTGAGAACCTAGAGATGGTCTGCATGTCCGTGTCATTTCCTAGCCCACCCTGGCCCCACTATAGCCCCGAGTATGGCTGGGGGATGGTGCAAAGTAACCTGCAGACATGGCTGTCTCAGAGCCTGTAAGAGGTTTATTAATAGCACTATTATTTGTCTTTAACATAGTTCCAAAATTTTAATTTTATTTACTTATATTCTATTTTGATAACACAATTGGAAACCGTAATCTGTGATAACTCTTCCTATTGTCATATCTTACTTTACAAAATTGAAAGGGCACGTTTTTAGAATTCCAAAAGAAAGTTGACTACTTCAAATGGAGAAAATACCAGTAAAACATAAATTGCCTCTGCCCAATATATGTGGTAAAAAGGATCAAAACTTGGGCCTTTCGGGGTGCCTGGGTGGCTCAGTCATTAAGCATCTGCCTTCGGCTCAGGTCATGATCCCAGGGTCCTGGGATCGAGCCCTGCATCAGGCTCCCTGCTCGGCGGGAAGCCTGCTTCTCCCTCTCCCACTCCCCCTGCCTGTGTTCCCTCTCTCGCTGTGCTCTCTCTGTCAAATAAATAAATAAAATCCTTAAAAAAACAAAAAACAAAACAAAACAAAATTTGGGTCTTTCAGTTCTTTCCACGACATCATCTATCAATTCACAAGCTCTGGGGGGAGCATATATAGCTTAATAAATGGCTTCCTATGGTGATAATGTTTGGCTATAAGAAAAAGGAAAAAAGTCTGAGGTTCTATAGGTGAAGAAAAAAGAAAAAGATGAAAGGGAGCAAATATTATAACTATGAAATATAAAGAAAATTTGAGAAATATCTGACTTCTAACAACTATCATTTCTTCGTGGAAAGCATAATACCAAATATTCAGTGTCACCAATATTTTCAAGATTTGCCAGGTTCTATGCTCTTGAGGAGGAGAAAGAACGAAGGGCTGGATGAGAAGAGTGTAGCAGCACACTGCAGACACTTAATTCACACTAAAGCAAAAATGATCTAGGCTTGTCTAGGAATTTCCGTATCGATCATACCCCCTGGGGGGCTGGAGGCCAGAACCTGTGCTGAAATATTCCATGTGTTTTGGAAGGGAAGTTAAAAGAAATAACATCCCACATAAGAAGTTCCATAAACTCAAGCTTTAGCCAGTTATTGCAGAGGTAACCTTCTTTGACACTTGAGAGCACTTCGTATCAACTCACCCATGATTTGTTGATCACAAATAAAGAAGTGTGTTTTTACAAAGGAGGTTATCCCTTGTCATCACCTGAACCCACTGATCAATTTTCATTTCTCACTGAAAGTGAGAGGATAAGACATTATGCCTCCAATGTCATGCATTAGGAATACATTGCATCATTATCAAGTATCTTACCAAAAAGTATGAACCCAAATTTAATCAAGACTCTGGATCTAACCTAGCAGTTTTTGGGAAATAACAAAGGATAGAAGAGCTAGTTAAATGACACCATGAAGAAGCCAGTAGAGACATCCAAAATGTGGAAGCTTCTACAATACACCTGAGCCATTGTTTCAACATGTCAATGGCAGGGGAGAAAAATAGCATGTGTGTGTGTGTTGATAGGGGAGAAGCTGTTAAAGATTATGAGAGACTAAGGAAACAGAGCAAACAAATGCAACAAAACAAATGCAACAAATGCAACAAATGCAACATGTGGGCCTAATCTGGACCCTGCTGAAAACTACCAACTGTAAACAAATACTGGGGCAATTAGAGTATTAAGCGTTATAAGGGAATTATTGTTACGTTTCCTCAAATGTGATATTAGCATAATTATTGTATAAAAAACTGACTTTAATTTTTAGAAAGGTATGCTGAACTATTTAGGGAGAAAATAGCCTTTAAAATGCTTCAACGGGTTTTTGTATGATCGTAGCATCAATTAATTCCTTTCGTGATTAAGTCAGTTTGAACTGAGTTTTCTTAGCCGTATGTGTGAATGCTTATGATAGTTACTTAGCAGAGAGGAAAAAACTGACGATTCAGTAGAGAGAAGGGAGAATTTCCCTGAATGAGCAAGCTGTGCTCTGGGACAGGCCTGGTTACCCAGGGGGGCTCGTGGACCCGTGCCGGCCTAAAGTCTGTTACTGATCCTTGACAAGATAAGTACAGAAGCTGAGAGTACAATTTTTGAAACTTTTATAACGATTGGACAGAGTAATTTTATGCCCATTGCTCTAATAATTTTAAAATTTGGCTTAGAAAGCACAGATGGGTTTTCTGTTACTTAGAAAGATTCCTAACCAACATGATATTTGCTATTTTACCATCCCTCTTTCCAAGGGTTCTTTTTTATTATTATTAATTAATTTTAAAACAATTTTTATTATGTTCAGTTAGCATCAAAACATCATTAGTTTTTGACGTAGTGTTCAACGATTCGTTAGTTGTGTATAACACCCACTGCTCATTGGAACACGTCTTTCCAAGGGTTCTTGACTTGGGTGCTTGGATGTGCCTCAGGAAGTCTGTGAACCCGCTGTACTTGTACGCCTAATGGAATCGCACACAAATCCCCGCTCACAAATACCTCCATATATGTCATATGTGCGGCACATACCCGTCAATAGCTTTCATCAGATTCCAGTAGAGGTCCACGACCCACACGGTGTCGACAAACCTTGCCCCAGAGTTGCCTTAGAGTAATCCTCCCCACGCTGCTTAGGGTTGCCTGTGTGGACACTTTTTTTCTTCCTCTAGATTTCCAGATTTTAAACTTCTCGAAGGCAAATTCCTAGGTCTATGTATGTGTGTGGCCCCACTACCTATGGTCATTAAAGTCCAAATGCCTTTGGTTATTCTCCTCATCACTCTGCCAAAAGGTAGCTCTTAAAAACTCTACAAGGAAACCAAACTTCCCTCATGATGGCCACGCTCCCTCACACCCAAGTCAAGTGAGGGGCAGGGCTGTAGGGAGCTTTCTAAAGCCTCAGACACCAAGCATTCAGTACTTGCCCATCTCGGTTTTACCAGGTTGGCAGGCTCCATTTGAACAATCCTTTTTGGCTTAGCTACTCACCACACGATTAACTGTTTAAACAAATTCCAGAAAGCACATCAATTATTACTAATGAATTCCAAATCAAATCATCCAGAACTACAAAGGGCCACCAGATGTTTCAGGCAAGGAGAAAAGAGGGGGTGGGAGGCATGGGGAGAGGGAAGATTCTTTCCCACCGCTCTATTAACTTGGATCTGAAAGCTATAATTTATCAGGCACCTAACACAAAGAGACATCACACACATTTGAAAATATTTCTTGGAAATTGTTCTAACGTTAATTTCATGTTGAATATTACTTTATATTGATATCAGCCCTATCAAAAACTTTCAGACCTCTTTTACATATATATCTCATTTTATCCTTACAGTATCTGAGTGAGGGAACAAAGGCTGTGACTATTTCCCATTTTTCCAGAAGCGTCAAGTAAGATAAAGTGAAACACATAGGTTTCTTTTTTTTTTTTAAATAGTAGGACTATATTTAGAAACCAGATGTTCTGAGATTACTGTTGAATACTGCCATTTCCGAACAGCCAGTGAGCTAATAGAAATAAAAACTTTCCAAGGAATAAAGTCACCGGGGCTCATACAAAATGTGCACAGTATATTTTAAGGTATGTATCCGAATAAGATTTACTGAGGCAAGGAAACCAATCTGCAGTGGTGAGCCTGAGGTGCATAGTGAGAAAGTGGGGATGGCCGTGGGCAATTGAAGGTCCCCAGTGGCTGGGCCCCTGGGTTGGGGGATAGGGAGCAGAGGATCTGAGGGCACCAGGATGCCACAGCAAAGACATAAGAAAATTTTCCATAATGTATCTAAGGGCAGCTCATCAGCAGTCAAGTACACAAGATTGGTCCTTCTCTGAGCAACTTGACTGAAGCTGGTTCCATTATCAAGCCAACTGAGAGATTCTCACTGGATTTGTGTCTAAAACAACACTCCTCCAAATGACTGTAGGATCAGCGATATGTAAAATATGGGTCACGTATGAGATGATTAATATACTTGGGAGTGAGAAGTAGGGAATCAAGAAGGGAAGACCAGGAAGGAACCTGAAAAAACATGGTTTAACTCTTTCATCTCTCAGGTGAAGGAATGGGCAGAGAGGGTATAAGACTCACAAGGGCACGTGCCTTCTTTTTAGATACGAAAGTGATCATGTGCTAATGAATTGCTTTCTTCTGCTTGTTCTCATTTTTATGCTCATTTTAAATATTTATGTACCTTTGGTGGACTTTAAATATTTAAAATTTGTGGTCCAAAAATGTTGGAATGAGTAAGAATGAAGTGTTGGTTTTTGTCTCTCTTGGTACATATTTCTTCAAATAACCAAATTTTCTTTAAAGGTAGATTTCTAATTTTTTAAAATAATAACACGTTAACTATCTCACAAAGGTCCCAAAGTTACAGCTTCATGAAGGGAAAAGTCTTAGTGGCTACACTTTTGTTTCTGCTGTGTAATGACTGCAGAATCAGACTGAATTTTTGTTTGTGAGCGCATTTCATGCTGCATTCCATCTCTACAATACATTTGATTTATAAACTCTAAAAATAAGACATGCTTTAGAGAAAGATGTGGGCTTGGTCAGAGTGAAAGTAATAGAATAAACAATCTCTTGCTATCACTAGCATTCCAAAATCATTTTCCAGGGTAATCATTAAGCCAAGAACTACAAAAACCATTTTCTGTAATTTGCACTCTATGAACCAATGCAAAAAAACGAAAGCCCTACTTACTGACTCAAGGACCCGTTTGTTTGTTTTCTAATTCCAAGATCTAATCATACACTTCTTTTAGAAAAAATGAGGTGATAGGACAGTTGGAACCACACCCTGCTTCTTTCTCTCCTCTTCTTTACTGGATTTTAAATAAACTTTAATTTAAAAATTATAATACATACATAAACATGCACATTAAAAATTTTAAGCTTTTAACATTTCAGTTATTGTTTTGAAATTAAGAAGTGCTGAACGAAAGCACCAAAATCGTACCTCCTGGATCATCAACCTTGTGGTTGATGCCTACTTTCTAACAGAGAAGTCATTCAACAAATATTTATTGACTGCCAGACATTTGCCAGGAGTTGGATTGCAAAGATGAGAAAGGGACAGTCTCTGCCTCACAGGAGGTCCCAGTCCTGGAGAGGAGACAGGTAAATGGATAGATAGCCCCACATTGTAACAAGCATTGAGATGAAGAAATAATAGTAATCACAGCTAATATTTATGAAATGCTTGCTGAGGGCATGGCCTGGGCTAATAATGTACCTGGGGCTGAGATAGCATGGGAAGGGGCAGAAGTGGTTAAGAAGATAGAACAGTCTGTTATATATAAAAACAACCGGCAGGAAACAAACTGAGGGTTGCTGGAGTGGTGGGGGGTGGGAGGGATGGGGTGGCTGGGTGATGGACATTGGGGAGGGTATGTGCTATGGTGAGCGCTGTGAATTGTGTAAGACTGATGAATCACAGACCTGTACCTCTGAAACAAATAATACATTTTATGTTAAAAAAAAAAAAGAAAAAGATAGGAGGAAGGGAAAAACGAAGGGGGAAATGAGAGGGGGAGACGAACCATGACAGACTATGGATTCTGAGAAACAAACTGAGGGTTCTAGAGGGGATGGGTTAGCCTGGTGATGGGTATTAAAGAGGGCACGTACTGCATGGAGCACTGGGTATTATACGCAAACAATGAATCATGGAACACTACATCTAAAACTAATGATGTAATGTATGGTGATTAACGTAACATAATAAAAAAAAACAACTGTAGGCTGTGTACTGTCCTACAAAAAGAAAGAAAGAAAGAAAGAAAGAAAGAAAGAAAGAAAGAAAGAAAGAAAGAAAGAAAGAAAGAAAAGAAGAGGAGGAGGAGGAGGAGAAGGAAGGAAGGAAGGAAGAAGGAAAAGGTGATATACATATATGACAGATGAAATGTAGTGTGGTATAGAAGTCAGACCACCTTCTTTTCATTGCCTCCTCCCCAAATCTAAACAACAGATATTTCTGAGCCTCACTCAGCTTCATCCTCACCCAGGCAATCAAAGAAGTGAAGGTCTGGAATAGACCAAAATGTCATTGGTTAAACCAAACAGCTGAGTTTAATGACCTTTTATCTCCAGTGCAAAATGTTCCAAAGCAAACTGGCTCTGGCATCACAGGGAATGTTAAAACAATCTCATCAAAAGATGTGGCCTTCAGATCTCTAGAGCTGGCTTCTAAATCCTTCTAAGCCCACTGAGGGGCTGGCAGTGTGATCCTGGATATGTTTTCTAATTGAATCTCAGCGTCTCCCTCTGTAGAACTGAATGGAGAACACCCACCCTCCGGGGCTGCTGTAGAGATGAAATGAGAGATTAATAAAGAACCATACCCAGCACTTGACACTCAAAATTGGTAGCTGTTACTATTGTCATTATTCAGTCACTTGCTAGTCTCCAGATGACCTTGACACCTGGGACCCGGACTCAGATTCCCGAATTCGCTCTGTGTGTGTATGTGTGTGTCTCCTGGGCATGAAGCGTAAGAGAAGGAAAATGATGGGTCCGTCTATACCAGAGCTTCTCAACCTTGGCAGTACTGGCATTTTGGACTGGCATTTTGGACTTGTTGTGGGGGCTGTCCTGAGCATTGTAGGGTGGTCAGCAGCATCCCTGTCCCCCACCCACTAGCTGCCACTACCACCACCTCCCCACCACAGTCTTGACAACCACCAGTATTTGCAGACATTGCCAGTTAGAGGCAACCCCCCGCCCCCCAGTTGAGAACCACACTGCTCTACACATTAGTCTTTTACTCTTCTTGTTGCCAACCACAGAAATCATGGAGATGGAAATGATACTTAGCCTGCCTAGGTCAAGGTTGCATTAAAGGTTTCCAACATCTGCGGAAGCAAAACAAAAACCTGCTTTGAAGGACAGACCTTGCCAATGTGATCCGCAGGCTTTCACTCACACTCTTAGCAGCTCAATGCTTTTGGTTTTTCAAGACCAAATCTTCTGGAATACTCTCCCTCTCCAGGCTTTCTGACCCAGCCACCAGTCACCTCCTCTTTCTGCATTTGTGCATGGGCACATTGTGATGTTCTCATCCCGCTC
Organism: Neomonachus schauinslandi; assembly: GCF_002201575.2. Classification (NCBI taxonomy): domain Eukaryota; kingdom Metazoa; phylum Chordata; class Mammalia; order Carnivora; family Phocidae; genus Neomonachus; species Neomonachus schauinslandi. The sequence continues at coordinate 128,856,518 of NC_058406.1, read as the reverse complement.
ACCTTGCTGGACTCCTTTTCGCATCTTTCCCAAGCAGACGCACTCGTGACCTCTCCCTTGTTCCTCGGGATGTCTCTGTTCCCCACCCCCGACCCCAGCTGAAAGAGCCTCCCACATACTTCCTGCCTGGTCACCTTGTCTCTTCCCTACAGATCTTTTTCCAAATCCTACTCCACAGGGACATCTCTCCTAACTCTCTGTCTAGCAATCTCTCTTCCTCCAGCCACTTTCCCATGACCACATCCACTCAACCCTCCATGAAACAGATTCTGAAAAAAGCATCATTTGATAATATGCCTGGCGGAGTAACAGGCCATTTCATTAAACTCAAAGAAACAGTCACTGCTCTCTGCCCCTTTGCTGAGAGGCATTTGCATACTGGTGGTGGTATGTCATAGTTGTCTCTGATATTTATCCTGGTCAAACATCGGCATGTTCTACATCTACTGATATTTCAAAATGAATGCCTACACATTAGATGATTGGCTATTTATAAAGTCCATTTACTATCAGACATGAACCACACAGCCAAACCCATGCCCTCGGGCAGTCTGCTCTCAACCTGTTCTTTGCCAATTTTGCTCTCTGCTTTAGTCCAAATTGATTTTGTTTCCCAAACTCCTCCCTTCTTTTCTGGCCTTTAGCTCTCCAGTTTATAACAGTTTCTTATAGAGCTCAATTCTCGCTATGAAGTTATAAGTCATTTTTAATGAGGGAAAAAGACTTAAAAGAAAGGAATAGGAAGTAACTAAAGGGATGAAAGTGGGTGGGGGAAATGAAGGCTTTGGGGGAATAAGCTGTATCTCATGTTCATGACTCACTTATATTAAAACATATTAACATTTTTAGGTTTATTAATGCATTTCATTGAGCCAGCAACATCTTCAAAGACTACTTAGCATACTTTCAGGAAGAAGTTTGGACACATCCTGTGCTTAATGAATCCAGTTACAAAAAAAAAAAGAAAAAACCTTACTCAATATAATTAGCCTGGCCTTTTCTTCTGTGTTAAAATATAGGACGTGCCACTGAGTTTTTATTTTTTTTATTCGTTGGTTTTCATTAAGGTAGCACGTGATGACGCATCTATGAGTCTTCCAGCTTGTTCACACATTTTCCCAATGACAAGGGAGTGAACAGTCCATGGGTTCTTTTTATTGAGTCCTTGGTCTTTTAGCATTCCTAAAACTGCATTCTTATTCCGCATGTCCTCCATCATCCATCCCATTCATTAGTGGACATTTGTACAGTTTTTCACTGGAAGTTGTCCATTTTACCCCTATGGGTACTTATTTTTGTCAACATCTTTTCTATTTGCATAGATAAAATTTTAAGACTCGCATGGTTGCCCCTCTCTTGAGAAAGTTTAGTTCTGTACATAGCAGTTCATCTCTCTGTCATAACAGCTTTGTAGAACTCTGGAGTATAAACCAACCAAAAACCACCTTCTGGGACGATTAATGGGGCAAAAATTTGAGTTGAGGACTACCTCAATCTAATCTTATTTAACCTCTACTAATGTCTATCTACACTGGGTTTGAATTCCAGTTCCACCACTTTCTAGCTATGTGATTTGGACCAAGTTACTTAATGCCTTTGGGTCTTGGTTTTTTTCTTCTATGACTTGTATTTCATACGGTTATGATGATGTGATGAGTTAATAATATAAATGAAAGCACTTAAAACAATGTCTACCACATGGTAGGGACTCAGCAAATATTAGTGTGGTTATTATCTGGGATTGTGATCTCAGAAGAGCATCTCTTGGAATAGTGTCAAGGTAAAGATATAAGGAGTCAAGATGCTGACTGTCATTACCCCCAAAAGTTAGAAATTACCAATTATGAATGGTTTTTTGAAGCCATAAACATCACTTTTTAAAGTGAATTACTCACAAATAACCCAAGTAAAATATGGGTGAAGAACTTAAATAGACATTTCTCTAAGGAAGATATACAAATGGCCAATGTGCACATGAAAAGATGTTCAAAATCATTAGTCATTAGGAAAATGCAAATCACCACCACAATAAGACACCACTTCACATTCACTAGATTGGCTAAGACAAAGAAGAAAAAGAAAGAAAATAACAAGTATTAGGATGTGGAGAAACTGAATCATGGAGATATGTAAATGTTACAGTCTCTGTGGAAAACACATTAACAGTTCCTCAAAAAGTTAAACATAGGGGCACCTGGCTGGCACAGGTGGTTAAGCAACCGACTCTTGGTTTCAGCTCAGGTCATGATCTCAAGGTAGTGAGATCGAGCCCGTATAGGGCTCCATGCTCAGCACAGAGTCTGCTTAAGACTCTCCCTCTCTGTCTCTCACTTGCTCTAAAATAAATAAATCTTAAAAAAAAAAAGTTAAACAGGGGCGCCTGGGTGGCTCAGTCGGTTAAGCATCTGCCTTTGGCTCAGGTCATAATCCCAGTGTTCTGGGATCGAGCCCCTAGTCAGGCTCCCTGCTGAGTGGTGAGTCTGCTTCTCCCTCTCCCTCTGTCCCTTGCCCTGCTCCTCCTCTCTCTCTCAAATAAATAAAATCTTTTAAAAAAACATTAAACCTGGGCGCCTGGGTGGCTCAGTTGGTTAAGCGACTGCCTTCAGCTCAGGTCATGATCCTGGAGTCCCGGGATCGAGTCCCGCATTGGGCTCCCTGCTCGGCAGGGAGTCTGCTTCTCCCTCTGACCCTCCCCCTCTCATGCTCTCTCTCTCTCTCTCGTTCTCTCTCTCAAATAAATAAATAAAATTAAACCTATACTTACCATACGACCTAATAATTCCATTCCTATGAATATACCCCCCAAAATTGAAAATAGGTATTCAAGGGTGCCTGGGTGGCTCAGTCGGTTAAGCATCTGCCTTTGGCTCAGGTCATGATCCCAGGGTCCGGGGATGAAGTCCCACATCAGGCTCCTTGTTATGCGGGGATCCGGCTTCTCCCTCTCCTCTCCACTTGTGCTCTCTCTCACTATCTCTCTCTCAAATAAATAAGTAAAATCTAAAAAAAAAAAAAAAAAGAAAATAGGTATTCACACAAATACATGTAAACCCATGTTCAAAGCAGTGCTATTCATGGTAGCCAGAAGATAGAAACAACCCAAATGTCTATCAACAGATGAATGGAGAAAAAAAATGTGATATATCCACACAATGGCATATTATTCAGCCATAAAAAGGAATGAACTACTGATACATACTGCGACCTGGATGAACCTTGAAAATCTTATGCTAAGTGAAAGAAGCCAGACGCAAAAAGTCACATACTATATGATTCCATTTATGTGAAATAACCAGAATAGGTAAATCCATAGAGACAGAACACAGATTGGTGGTTGCCAGGGGCCGGGGGGCGGCGGGGGCAGATTGGTGGTTGCCAGGGGCAGATTGGTGGTTGCCGGGGCAGGGAGAATTAGAAGTAACTGCTTATTAGGTACAGGATCTCCTTAAGGGGTTAGGAAAATGTTTGGAACTCAGTAGAGGTATTGGTTGCACAATATTGTGAATGTACTAAATACCTCTGTTGTCTAGCTTTTATTACCCCACTGCAACTTCAAACACCCTGGTGGTAACTAAATGTACTTTTTCTTCGTTACCTGTCCAGCTCAATGAAACCAAATTGCACTGAGTCTGGCTTTGATGGCTGAATGGCTTATATTAAAATGGTTAATTTGGGGGATGCCTGGGTATCTCAGCCAGTTAAGCATCTGCCTTCGGCTCAGATCATGATCCCAAGTCCCGGGATCGAGCCCCGCATCGGGATCCCTGCTCAGCAAAAAGCCTGCTTCTCCCTCTGCCCCTCCCCCCATTCATGCACTCTCCCTCACTCTCTGCCTCTCGAATAAATAAATAAAATCTTAAAAAATGGTTAATTTTATATTATGTCAATTTCACCTCAATTAAAAAAAAACTGCAATGAATTACTCACTTGCCAGTGAGGGTGATTTTTCGGGGCATTTAATATATTATTGAAATGGCAGGCAGATTTTCTTTTCTACTGTATTTCTGTAAAACTAAGAACATTTTGCAGAAATACTTTCTTCGAAAAGCAAAAATCCCAAGCAAAACTGGTAGTGAACTCTGGACTTGATACTGCTTTTCAGAGTACAACTGCATTCTCCCTGCCAGGGCAGAGCAAAACCGTGACTCTGTGGCCACCCTTGCTTGGGGAGCTGCTGGAGCATTGGCCGCCTGAGCTGAGGATGTGCGTGACCAGGTGGGTGGGTGTGCCTCCTGCCTAGCAATGCATCCGTCCGTCGTGAAGCTTGCTGGGTGAAGAGGGAAACCGAACAGGATAGTTAGGTTACTTTTTTTTTTTTGATGAAAGAGGAATGATTGGCTCTCTTGTTAGAATCTTGCAACCTACTATTAAGGTACACATTATAATAGCCCCTGGAGTGCTTCAACCCAGAAGGGTTGTGGGGGGGAATTCAAGGCACCAAGGCCGAGCAGTAATCAAGCAGATGGCATTCGTGACGTGGGACTTTCCACTCATTTTCTGTGCATCTCTTCTTTTTTTTTTTTTAAGATTTCATTTATTTTTTAACAGAGAGAGAGAGACAGCGAGAGAGGGAACACAAGCAGGGGGAGTGGGAGAGGGAGAAGCAGGCTTCCCGCCGAGCAGGGAGCCCGATGTGGGACTCGATCCCAGGAGCCTGGGATCATGACCTGAGCTGAAGGCAGACGCTTAATGACTGAGCCACCCAGGCGCCCCTCCATGCATCTCACCAAGCCCAGGAGTGCAGCCAGCACTATTGGAACAGAACTGCTTTCAGAACCATTGTTTAGCTAATCCGAATGGCCCTTTTGACTGCCGATGCAGCTAACTGAAAGCTCAGTTAGCTCTGTGGTTTTAACCACATAAAGCCTTCTGCTGTCCACGGGCCACGTAATATTTTCTGTGATGTCCCATCTCCAATGCATCTGTCACTTCAGTTCAGCTGCCCTTGTCCACATCGTTACTCTATGTGGCTTCCAATTTCCTATCTCCTATCTTTGGTTGCTGTCCAGGTTTTATTACTCCACTAAAGCCCGAATACTCCAGTGGTGACTACATGTTCTTTTCTTCGTTATTTGTCCAGCTCCACGAAACCAAATTGCACGGAGTCTGGCTTTGGTGCCAGTTGACTGGCTCCTTTCCAGGTGTTAATTATTGAAGAACTTGTCTTACTATTTGATATTAATTACTCTGTGTGGGCTTCAGAGGAAAAATAGAGCCCAGAAATGGAATGTGACATTAGAAACAGATCCAAACCCTGAGTATCCTGCCCACCAGACCCGCGTGTACTGAGCTTTTTAACCCTGGGAGGAATGAGGCAATACTCATGGGTACGTTTAAGAGACTTCAAACACGGGTACACCTAAAGAAAAATGAGAAGAGCCCAAAGAGGAAGATCAAGGAAAGGATACGGAAAGGTAAGGTCAATGAGGGGGCAATGACTCCTGAAGCATTACCTCTTAAACATCCTTAGTATTAACATGAGCCATAAATGGTTACATTTCATGTGACTTTGCTGCTAAGAGGCATAATGGTTAAGACCATGGACTTGGAATCAGAACAGTGTGGGTTTTAATTCAGGCTCTACCAGCTAGTTGTATATAGGCAGACATTCTAATCTGTCAGATCCCTAGTTTTCTTATCCATAAAATGGGGCTACAATTGACCACAGATTGTCTCTCTCATGAGGAATGTTTCAGTTAATGTATGCAAGATCCTCACTGCAGACTAAGTGAGCAATAACTGATACCTGTCCCCACAATTATTATGGCAGCTGCGCTTTCTATAGCACTTTACCTCTTCCCCTGCTCTTTTTGGATAACTTTATAGAAAAGGAGTCTTGCGTAGGTACTAGAGATGACCCCCTTATTCAATTCTGAGCTATTAATACGGAGCTAACCAAGTACGCTTAAAACAAATGTCTACTTTTTCTTTGTTTGGTTTTTGTTTATTTTGCACTAGACTCAAGCTGAGTTCTGAGGTGCTTGGCTGGAAAAGAGAAAAAGGATGGAACTGACCCTTGGAAAGTCACTGCAGAGCCAAGAGACCACACAGGAGATTGGGCAGCAGGCAGATGCCAGGGAAGTTTACAGGGGGGCAGAAACAAGAGCTCACAGGACAGATCAATGGGAGATGGGGTAGAGCCTGAAGATGGCCTGGGTAGTGGTCCCCAAGCTGGAACACTAATGGAAAAACTTGGCATCCCATCTATGTTTCTTCCCTGTGTGTCTCCTTTACTACTTTGGTCATCAAATGTATAGAGTTTACCTCACCACAAGCAAGTCTCTGGGACACCAGCCAGGTGTTCTTTGATTTAATTCAATTCTGACACTCTACGCAGAGATAGCATCAGATTCCACAGGGTAAGGGCTCGGTCCAAAGAGACCGCCTACCCCCTAAACACACACACACACACACACGCGCGCGCTTCAGATGCCAGGCCCAAGCTCAAGTTGTCACCTGTGCTTCTCACCAACAAACCACAGATTGGAGGCTCCTATAACCTCCTGCTTGGGATCAACTAATTTGCTAGAGCAGCTCTCAGAACTCAGGAAAACAGTTTACTTACATTTACCGGTTTATTACAAAAGGATCTGATAAAGGATACAGATGACCGTCCAGATGGAAGAGATATGTAGGGTGAAGGTTGTGGGAAGGGGCACAGAGCTTGCATGTCCTGTCCAGGCATGCCTGTCTTCCAGAACCTCCACATGATCACCAACAAAGAAGCTCTCCAAACTCCATACTTCGCCGATTTTATGGAGGCTTCCCCGTGTAGGTGTGATCAATCAGTAACTCTCTTTTCAGCCCTTCTCCCTTCTCAAGAGAAGCAGGGTGGGGCTAAAAATTCCACATTTCTCATCATGGCTCAGGCTTTCCTGTGACTGGTCCTCACCCAGGAGCCATCCAGTGCCCACCCAGAGTCACTACCCTAGGTGATCCTCCTACCACCTGGGAAATTACAAGAGTTTCAGGAGTTCTGTGCCAAGAACCAGAGGCAGAGGCCAATATATATTTTCCATGATCTCACAAACACTTTACACTGGAGTACGCAAAAACTTTCCCAAGAGTGTGCAGCTCACAGATAGCTTTAGGAAAATGATGTTCCTAGACCTCAACATCCATATACAGTAGTAGCCCCCCCTTATCCACGGGGGATCCATTTCAAGACCTCCCCAGGGGATGCCTGACACAGCAGTTAGTATCGAACCTTAGATAGACTGTGTTTTTTTCCTGTACATACGTACTTGTGATAAAGTTTAACTTTATTTAACTTTATTATTTAACTTGCATTAAATAATGCATAGTAAGAGATTAACAACAATAACCAATAATAGGACAATTGTAACAATGTACTGTAATAGAAGTTTTGTGAACGTGGTCTCTCTCTTTCTCAAAATACCTTACTATACTGTGCTCCCACCATTTCTTGTGAAGATGTGAGATGATAAAATGCCTGGGTGATGAGACGAAGGCGGGGGAATGACGTAGGCATCGTGATGCAGCGTTAGGCTACTCTTGACCTTCTGACCACACGTCAGAGGGAGGATCATCTGCTTCTGGTCCGCACTTGACCGCGGGTAAGTGAAACCACAAAAGTGAAACCTCGGATAAAAGGGGACTTATGTATATACTTCTTAATATGTCTTTGCCCAGTGGGGCACTTGTAGGCTGGAAGATGCTGATTTTCCATCTCTCCTTTCATAACTGTCCCTCTTCCATTTTACAGAAGAAAGCTATCCTCCGTCTCTAATCTTACTACACTGCATTGTCCTGAGGGGGACAAAACTCTGGGCTGCCTAGCCAAGAGGCAGTTTGACAGCTCGTGCTGGTGTCGGTTGGTGTGGAGAAACTGAGTGCTTCTTAGGGTCAGGTAACACCATATGTTTGCAACTCAGGTGTTTTCCCAAGTATTTCAATGAAACTGAAGGACGACCTTTTTGAGCTGTAAGCTGCTCATTAAAAACCATTTTTGATGACAGAATACTCTACTGGAGTTCAAAGAGTTGAGGGACTTTCCTGTAACAAAATATCTTCCATTTCATATACTTATTTATGTGAACAATTTTCTCAGTGCTCCTATAAAAAAAGGAATAAAATTTATACTGCCCTATCTCATTATAGGAATAAGTGTATTTATTCACGGCTATATGAGTGAATTTTTTTTTTTTAAATCTCAGCTAACTCATTAAGAGAGATATTTTAGGACCATTCCTGCACCCCTGACCCCCTCCCCCCAGGATACCCTAGAGCCTCCTGCTACTGAGATCCCTCCTTGCAGGTTCTGTGGACGTGAGAGAAGCACTCTACTGTCCCTTTCCTGGGAATGTGCACACAGGCTCCTTGGCTGGCCTGATCTACAGGCAACCCTCTGGGGTTCTCCTCGGCCCTTTCACACAGCCTAGCTGAATTAACTAAAGGCAAAGGCCTGGTTTCTTCGGTGAAAACATGGTATAAGTAGATTATTGAGCCCTCAGAACTTGGTTAATTACAAACACAAAAGAGTTCAAATTTTTTTTTTTAATCCAATTGTTGCCTTTCAAAATACTCTGTCAATACTCTGTCCTACAACTTTTGGGTCACTTTTGGTTTTTAAAAAGTCAGATCTAGGGAAGTCTAAAATGGAGTCTCCTATTCAAATTAGTGATTGGCCTATATTATTCCATCGAAAGTTCCTTTCTCCCACTAAATAGTTCATTAAGACAAGCACCTTTTGGGGCGCCTGGGTGGCTCAGTCATTAAGCGTCTGCCTTCGGCTCAGGTCATGATCCCAGTGTTCTGGGATCGAGCCCCGCATCGGGCTCCCTGCTTGACGGGAAGCCTGCTTCTCCCTCTCCCTCTCCCCCTGCTTGTGTTCCCTCTCTCGCTGTGTCTCTCTCTGTCAAATAAGTAAATAAAATCTTTAAAAAAAAAAAAAAAGACAAGCACCTTTCACTGCTCATCCCACTCTCGGATGAGGCCACAAGTGCTTAAGGGAGCAGTTTTCAAAATATTTGTTTATGCTCCCACACCCACAAAAAAAATGTTGTAAACCTTGTTACTCTCGTGTCTAAAAAAAAATTGACATCTAAAATTTTTTTATCATTGATGTAATTTGATGCAATGATGCAATTTCCATTGTAGTATAAATATTGATACTTAAAAATAATACTATTATATTACTCTTTTAAATATATCCACTGAACTACAAATACCATCGTTATTGTACAACCGCTGGTTGGTGGGAAAGTTTTCAATGTTCCTTCTCCTCCTTGAACTTGTATTTCCAACCCACTTCTCCCGTAGAATTTTATCCTATTATCTTGTTACGCTTGGAAGTTTTAATTAACCACTCTATCATAATTTTCTACAATCAAAATATGCATATAAGTGTAAATGTTTAGATTTCCTATGACTCTAAGCTGTACAGGTTAAAAATGTATTCCAGAGTGAGTTATCAAAGATTAGGACTCACTGGATCGAAACAGCATACACATACTAAAATTTTTTAATAAATATTAGACATAACACATACAATTTTACTGGAAAAATATTTGAGAGAGCTTCCAACTTCTTCCCCAGCACCATCCTAACCACGGTGCCTATGGGCAGCAAAGTAAATGCCAGGAGAGGAGCTTCTTTCTCTGTGGCAACAGAGCTGAGAGGTGGCGGGTGAGGAACGGAGGCCGAGACTTGGGCCGGAATGACTGTGCCTCAGTCCCGTCCCAGAGGCTACCTTCTTCCGTGGATCACTTAGCCTCTTTGAGTCTCCATTTCCTGTCTTTGTACCCTGGAGAGAACATAACACACGCCCTGTTTCCGGTGCAGAACTCTAGAAAGTTTCACCCAAGAGAATGTAAAAAATGCTTTGCACGCAGCAAAAACAAAATACACGTGTTCATTGCTGTTATTCATAAAGGAGAGAAGTGCTCGTTCTGGAATGTTGACCTGGGAAGCCCAGAATTGAAATAGCAGTTTGATAATTACAATGCTAGTTTAATCTGACCTGTCTGGTATCGCTTTAGGCTTATTGGTATCTGAGATATTAAAATAAATGTATTTTCTTGAAGAAAAATAAGGGTCTTTGAGGGAGCCTTGAAGTCCTCTTAAAAATAAAATGAAAAGGATTCTTATAAGCCTAAATGATTCAATGTTCATCTTGTGAGACGTTAGCTCTCAGCCCCCAGCAGGGGCCTGCGCCCCAGGAGGAAGGCAAATCACCACTGGACAGCTAGGAATGAGTTTGTGAGTCACAGAATCACACAGTGTGTGCCTAACAGCCAGACAGCTTCTGGTTTTGAGGACTTTTCATCCTAGATTCTTGGGGAAAAAAAAAGAGAGAGAGAGAGAGCGAAGGGAGATCTACAGAGTAAGTAGACACAAGGAAATAAGCAAGTAAGGGAAGAAGGGGAAAGAAACACACAAAAATGCAGCGTGTTTGAAGTCTCCCCATCTTGATTCCATCAGTTCAAGCCCCAGGAGAACACACAAAGTGAGGGGGCGTGTTTGTCGTCCGGCCCTGGGCGGGTCTGCAAGGAGGTGGATGGTAGAGGTGAGGTGGGGCTTGCCCTCCGCTGACAGATCCTAGTCTCAGCTCCACTTTGAAGTTGACCTGAACGATCCTTTCATCAAGTTCTCAGTATCGCTGTGGCTATAATTTAAACTTGAAACAGGAACAAAGTGTTTTTACTATTGAGTAAACCTTCTGTTAGAAGAGCAGATTCTCCCTAGGCAGATGGCGTCTCTCTCTGCTTCTCTTCTGGGTGGTGCATTTAGCCTCCACTTCTCACGCTCCAAGTGTGAAGAACCGTCCCTCTGCAGAGCAAGTGAACAAAACATACACCAGGACTGGCCATGGCATCTAAACAGTGAGAATACCATCCCTGAAGTTCTGCCTCCCTCCCTTCCTTTCTTGCTTGCTTCTTTTCTTTTCTCCTTAGAAAAATAATTTTTTTTAAAGATTTTATTTTATTTATTTGACAGAGAGAGAGAGAGACAGCGAGAGAGGCAACACAAGCAGGGGGAGCGGGAGAGGGAGAAGCAGGCCTCCCGCAGAGCAGGGAGCCCAATACGGGGCTCGATCCCAGGACCCTGGGACCATGACCTGAGCCGAAGGCAGACGCTTAACGACTGAGCCACGCAGGCACCCCAGAAAAATAATTTTTCATTCTTTTGTTTTCTTACTGATCATTGAAATCATTTGGGGCTTTATAAGACATAGAGATTCTTGGTGTCCTGTCTCAGATGACACAATCAGAATCTCTGGAGAGAGAATAACAAACCAGGACATCTCTATTCGGGCAGACTCTGTCATGGCTGCTGGCTGGTTGCCCTGCAGTCAGGGGTCCAGTCAGGGCCACTGAGCTGTGCCCAGGGCAGCCAGGCTTCAGGAGGCACATGGGATCACTTCAGAGTTGTGATTATGGCAAACTCCATAATACGTATTTGTGACCATTCTCCTTCCAGGCCATCCTCTTGCCACCAGGGGATTTTAAAAATAGATCCTAATCAGGTCATGTTCACTCCAGCTTAAAATCCTTTAGTTGATGTCATATCTTTTTAGATAAGGATCAAAATCCTTCACATGGCTTACATGAAGATAAAGGTAGGGAACAGATTTTTTTTTTAAGATTTATTTACTTATTTTAGAAAAAGAGAGAGAGAGCGGGTGGAGGGGGGCAGAGGGAGAGAGACAACCTCAAGCAGACTCCCTGATGAGTGTGGAGCCCAGTGTGGGGCTTGATCCCAGGACCCCAAGATCATGCCCTGAGCCAAAATCAAGAGTCAGATGCTTAAATGACTGAGCCACCCAGGTGCCCTGGGAACAGAGGGTTTTTTTTGTTTTTTGTTTTTTTAAGATTTTATTTATTTATTTATTTGAGAGAAAGAGAGAGAGACAGAGAAACAGCATGAGAGGGGAGAGGGTCAGAGGGAGAAGCAGGCTCCCCGCTGAGCCAGGAGCCCGATGTGGGACTCGATCCCAGGACTCCGGGATCATGACCTGAGCCGAAGGCAATTGCTTAACCAACTGAGCCACCCAGGCGCCTGAGATTTTTTTTTTTTTTTTAAATGAGAAAAACTAATAGCAGAACTGAGTACCTAGGGACCTGGGTTCTGGTTTGGATCCTGCCTAATCTTATCAGTCCTGTGACTTCTCTGGCCCCAGCTACCTTACTGTAAAAGTATATGGTAGGATAAGATGATCTCTAATTCTCTCAGAATAATTGGGTCTGCACCACTATTTGGGGGACAGGAGGTAATTCCAGAGTAGGGGATAGGATTTGGTTGGAGCAACTTGGCTCATGAATATGTTCATGAATATGTTCTCATATTAATTGATGAGAAGTAAAAGTGAAAAATCAGTGGTAATAAAGGACCCTATGTGCAAGATCTCGACCAAACATGGTGTTATAGACGACAAACAAAACAAACATGCTCCTTCTGGCTTATGATGATGCAATTAAATGGATCTAATGAAAATTGGGATTCTGAGATTGTCCTTTCAAAGAAATAATTCCAAAGCCTGCTTATGAGTATGTCCAGGTTTTAGCTCAGTGAGTACATGGCAAGTGCTCAAATAATTCAGTCCCAAACAAACTGTGAGTATTGGTACAAGTGGAAATGTTGTGAAACTAACTACCAAGAGAAAATGAAAAGTTTCTATGGATGACTGGTCACATTGCAGCTCTTAATAGTCATCTGCAGGGTAGATGAAATAGTGTGTCAACAATTCATTGGTTGGATGATTATAATGACCTTGTAAATTGATGAAGAGGCTTGAATTGCAATTTTTAAAGCAAGTTCAGAAATACTTCATTCACTTCCATTGGGCAATGTGTATGTCCCTGAGGTAAAAAATGGCATCCATCACTTTGACATACTTGGGCCTTTAACCAAGCAGTAGACGGAGACCAGTTGTTGGATGGAAGATTGCTCAAAGACTCTGTCATCTGCTCTCCCACTTGTATTCACCATCTACTTTCCAGTTTGCCCTCAGTGTGCTAAAATGCCCTTCTCTTCTGCATGCCAGACTTTCTCTCTCATCATTCAATCATTTTACCTTCACCAAGAAGACTGTCCTTTATCGGATGTATAGGGGCTGATGACTTCTGATTCCTAGTGCTTAATGAACCATTCCATCTTCTGTTGCCATATCATCTTATAAATACCACTATTATAAGACTTGGAGTATTAGCTATGTCTGTCTGCCCCTCTATATTGGATATTTTTTCATAGCAGACATCATCACTCACACGTTCATATCCCCACATCTACCACGATGCCCAGCATATAACTGTTACTCATAAATATTTAGAGAACAAGAACTGTAGTGAGGACTTGGCAGGGGGAGTGTTAGTTACCATCTCATAAGGACTTTTATTCTAATTTATTTTATAACAGGTAAAATACTACATATCAACAATGAAAATATAGCAGAATGTAATACAGTTTGAATATTAGTGATTGAAGTAGAAAAATGTTGTGTAGGAAATGCTTACTTTGAGTGACGGTGCTTAAGGAAGAGAAAACAAAGTGGTTTAAATAGAGGGGGTGAGGAAGGATCTTCTGAAGAGAGATCTTGAGTGATTCTAGGAGTTGCTCACACCTCCACCCAGGTTAAGTTACATTTCAGAGCACGTGGCCTTCTTTTTCCTAGGCTTGGCCATTCTTACGTGTTCCCGTTATATATAGGATAATTTACAGGCTGACTATGTAGGTAGGAGGAGGCAAGAACAGAGAATGAAATAAAAGATTGCCTTGAGGTATTTGAGCAAGTTAGAAGGAGGGAGGAGGGGAGTTTTATGGGTTGAATTGTATCCCCCCACATTCACCTTTTGAAGTCCTAAGAACCTCAGATGAGTCCTTATTTGGAAATAATACCATAGTTGTAATTAGTTAAGATGAGGTCTTTGGGGGCGCCTGGGTGGCTCAGTCTGTTAAGTGACTGCCTTCAGCTCAGGTCATGATCCCAGGGTCTTGGGATCGAGCCCCGCATCGGGCTCCCTGCTCCGCGGGGAGTTTGCTTCTCTCTCTTCCTCTGCTCCCCCCCTTACCCTCCCCCAACTCTCAAGCTCTCTCTCTCTAAAATAAATAAATAAAATCTTAAAAAAAAAAAAAAAGAAGAGGTCTTTAGGGTGGCCCCTGGTGTAATACGGCTGGTGTCTCATTTTAAAAAAGGGAAATCTGGACACAGAGACACGCATAGAGGAAGAACGCCATATGGACACAAAGATGGCCATCTATGAGCCAAGTAGAGAGTCCTGGAACAAATCCTTCCCTTACAGCCTTCAGAAGGAACCAACTCGCTGACAACTTGATTTCAGACTTCTGGCCTCCGGGACGGTGAGACAACAAATTTCTGTTGCTTAAGCCAGTTTGAGGTGCTTCGTTACAGCAGTCCTCGCAGATGAATCTAGGAATGAAAGAGAATGTGTGCATACATGTAAAAGGACAATTGCCTAAAACGGAATGAACTGAATTATGAACTGTGAAATACAGAAGTAAGGGGGAGTTCTGGGAGCTGGTCAAAGACAGTTCTGAGGAAGGACAGGACATTGAGTCAGTTCCCGGTGCTAGCCAGCAGATGGCGCTGCTGATTGGACTAGCTCTCGGGTTGGGGAGAGAGCCAGTGGGTCTTTCCAATTCGTCAGCGGCTTGCCGGTGAAGTGGCTGGAGGTGGTCATTGCTGGACACGCAGACCACTGCTAAGCTGTGTCCAGCATCCTCTGTGATTCTTGGAAGACTGCAAACAGGGACTTGTGGGAAATATTTCTGGTGGTTATAATCAGATGGGTGAGCAGTGTGGTATGTGGCATGGAATTTAAACTTTTGCTGCCTCCGACTAAAGTGCAAACTTCTAGAAGGTTTGTCACTGCGGCTGTGCCGTCGCATAGCATCTTACACAAAGTTAGAAAATAGTTGTTCTTTGTGATGATAATTTTATCCTTTTAAGCCTACTAAAAAGAGGCATCACTTTTTCTTAAAAATTACATTTTGAAGCCATAGTGTGTACAAAGATTGTATTTACATCTACTTACATCTTTGAGGCATGTTCCTATTTACTTCTTAGAATACTATTAAGTACCATTTTAATATAGAAACTTCTATATATATATATATATTTTTTTTTTAAAAGAATCCAACAGTGACCGAGAAATAATAAGTGTTTACAAAGCCCTTTGCAGTGTTCTATAGTGTCATCAACATAGACCTTGTGCCCTGTTTTACAGATGAGGAAAATCGAGACTCCTGGAGTGTAAGCACAAGTAGAAAGTAGCAGAAGAAAAACCAAACCCTAGTTCTTCCAACCCCCAGTTCAACATGCTCTATCATTGATTGAGTGTTTAAGGATTTAAGGAACTGTTAAAAAATGCAAATCGAAACCACAGTGACATATCCCCACACCTGTCAGAATTGCTATTATCAGAAAGACCAGAAATAATAAGTGTTCATGAGAATGTGGAGGAAAGGGAATCCTGTGCACTGTGGGTGGGAATGCAAACCGGTGGGGCCACTCTGGAAAACAATATGGAGGTTCCTCAAGGATTTAAAAACAGAACTACTTTTGATCCAGCAATTAATTCTACTTTTCAGGATTAATCTGAAGGAAATGGGAACACTAACTAGAAAACATCTCTGCACCCCCACGTTCACTGCAGGCTTATTTACAAGAGCCAAGACATAGAAACAAGCTAAGTGATCATCAGTGGATGAGTGGATAAAGAAGCTAAGATACATAAATACATATGTATAAATACATATGTACACATACATATCTACAATGGGAAATTATTTAGCCATAAGAAAAGAGGAAATCCTGCCATTTGTAACATGGAAGGACCTGGGGGGCCTTATGTATGATGTCACATATATGGGGAATCTAAAAACAAGAACAAAAACTGAACTCACAGATACGAAGAACAGATTGGTGGTTACCAGAGGTAGAGGGAGGAGGGAAGGCAAAATGGGTGAAGGGGGTCAAAGGTTACAAGTTTCCAGTTAGAAAGTAAATAAGTCATGGGGATGTAACGTACAGCATAGTGACTACAGTTAGTAATACCGTGTTGTGTATTTGAAAGGTGCCCAGAGAGTAGATCTCAAAAGTTCTCATCACAAGAAAAGAGTTTGTAACTAGAAAAAAAAAAAAAAAGAATTTAAAGAACTGTTAATAGAAAATTATACCATATAGTTTAATGTCCTCAGTTTTTTTTAATGATTGAAGTGTGTGCTATTTCTCAAGATATTTATCATTAAGAGCCTATGAAATTTTAATAGAAATCCAGTTGTTGATTATATAATTAGCTCTGAGTAGGAAAAAAAAAATGAAAACTGTTGAAAGTGCACAGAACGGGTTAGAACCTCTCTAGTTTGGGCAAGATATTTAATGTCATCGAGCTATAATTTCCTTAACTGTCAAAAATAAATAGTAATACTCGACCTCATAAATTTTCACAAAATAAGATACATTATTTAATGTAGTTCCTGGAACCAAGTAGTGTTTTATAAATAAATGGTAGCTCCATAATTCCCTACAAAGGAGAGAGTATCTGGAGGCCTAGCGTGCAAAGAACATGTCTTCTCTCACGCAAATGACTAGGATCAAGGTCAAAGTCATAATATGCAGCCATGGACCGACTTCACACCTGCCGGGCTGCTGGGCAGTCAGTGAGCACACTCACTTCCCACTTCTTAGAACTAAATGAAGTAGGAACATTCCTCTGCCTTGAAGGGGCACATTTCTGTCCGGCTTGTCATGTGGCGGGCACGTCTCAGGGCTTTGTGCCCTGCACTGACTAAGTGGGAGTTTTGAATGTAGGAAGCAAGAACAATTTGATAGAAAGATCCCTGCTGTGGATCGGAGGAGGTTATTTTACCGTAAAAGGAGCAAATTACATGACTTCTTTAATGTCATCCAGATGATTTTCTCCTCATCTTTTAAGCTTTGCTTACAATTCCCCAGTATTCCTTGGCAGCATGGGCTTGACTTGGCACCATCCATAGCTTCACCCGTCGTAAACAATGCTTGCAGGGCATGAGCTTTCTGGCTGTGCCTTTTTAATTTCAGAATTCCATTTTATGTGACCCTTCCATACAGATGAATGCTATGGAGTTTACAAAGTGTTTAATGGACATTAGTTCACAGAATTTTAGAACAGATGTATTGACTAGAGGTCAGCCAGACATTTTCTGTAAAGGCGCAGGCAGTAAATATTTTCAGTTTTACAGGCCTTGTAGCTTCTATATGCTGCAACCACTCAGCCCTGCCCTTGTAGCAAGAAAGCAGCCGTAGACAATATGTAAGCAAATGGGCATGGCTGTGTGCCAATAAAACTTTATTTGTGGACACTGAAGTTTGAAATTTGTTTCCTCTTCACATGACACAAAATAACTTTTAGGATTTTTTTTTCCTTAGCCCACAAGCTGTACAAAAATGGTCATAATTTGTCTATCCCTGCACAGATTATAGTCACAGAATCAGTGGTAGATCTGCCGGAGACCTTTTAGAGCTTCTCAAGGCCCCTCCTTGTAGAGCTGAGATTCTGGAGCACAGAGAAATGAAATACTTTCCTCAAAGGCATACAGCCTGTGAGTTATAGAGACGAAACTATAATCCCCATGTCCTGCTTCCGAAATCAGATTTTTTCAAAACCACGGCGTTCTTCAATAATTACCATGACTTGCACATATCCATGCAAGCCTCTATGATGAGCTTGTAATTAAACTGTGGGCATAACTGTCTGTCTCCTTGTTAGTTAGCTCCTCTGACCTCAACTGGGAGAGACTCGGACTTTGCGTAATGACTTCCTCAGCTGTTGCTTGCGGCCTACTATTAGGGTCAAAGACAACAAGTGAGACCTCTCTCTCATGACTTAAACTGCTGCTTAAGTTAAATATTAGAATTTTTGAGCTAAAAGGGTCCCTGGAGATTTTCTTGGCTCACACCGTAACCTTATATGGGGGAAATTAAGATCCAGAGAGCCTAAATGAACTACCCAAGACCACTCACTTACGGTTCCAGAAGCCAGGTCTTTGGACTCCTAGGACAGAGCTGTTTCAATTGCACCATATTGACCGACACAATAGTTTATGTAAAGGCATGTTATTACTCATAATGAAAGCACACCTTTTGTGTTAAAGTCCAGAGCACAAATATAATGATTGCCATCGATTGCCAACTCATTGTTCTGTATTAAGAACCATCCCAGGCAAACGCGCATGACAAGCTTTCCTTGCTTATCTCCACTTGATAGATCAGGAAGCTGAGGCTTGAAGAGTTTACGGGAATCTGTTCATGTTGCATAGCTCATATGTGATAGAGCCACAGCTCAAATCCACTTTTCTTTTTAAAATCTGAGCTCTTCACTCTCCATGGCACCTCTGTTGGGTGCTTTTGTTTGAAGCCACAGAAATCCCAACCAAAAAAGGCATAAATAAGAAAGACTTGGTGCAGGGGACTGCAAAGGGGAAGTGTGACTTCAGGTGTCATCCAGTCCAAGCCCTGCGACCCCTGGCTCAGACTTCCTTGGCTTGTTGGCTAAGATCTCGGTCTGGCTTCACTGAGGCCACTTTGCATCCTCATTCACATCCGGTAAGGGTCAAGGTGAAGCCCGATCATGTATGGAACAAACATCCCGAAGCTGGAGCTCTGATTGGGCCCATCCCTAGATGGGTCCTTAGGCTGAGGGTGGAATTAACCCTCAGAGCCCATCCCTAGAGCTAGGAGTGGGGTCCATCCACCCAAAAAGATCTGCTGTCACCCAATGGAGGGAAGGGGTACACTCTTCATAAGCGAAAATCTGGGGGCTTTAGAAAAAGAAGGGAAGAATGAATACTTTGGGGGCAACCAAAGAATTTCTTTACCACTTCCATATCCACTCTATGTTTGTTTGTTTTTTTAAAGATTTTATTTATTTATTTGACAGAGAGAGGAGAGAGAGAAAGAGCACACAAGCAGAGGGGAACAGCAGACTCCCCGCTGAGCAGAGAGCCCAATGTGGGGCTCTATCCCAGAACCCCGGGATTGTGACCTGAGCCGAAGGCAGACGCTTAATGACTGAGCCACCCAGGCGCCCCATCCACTCCATGTTTATTTGGTTGATACTGTCAAAGATGCAAAACTGGCAGCATAAACCTTGGCAGTGGTGTTCTTGAACACTTGGTGGAAGGCTGTAAGGGGAGAATTGCTCCAGGTACATGGTGTACACCAATCTTAAACAAGTTTCTTTGGATACTTGTCTGCATTTTTGGCATTATTAAATGAATATGTATTGGCCCATGAAGGCAGGACCTTCCCCCAAAGTATTCAATCTTTTCCTACCGGCTATATCTGTACTTTCCAGGGAGAAAGCGAAGGGACCCAGTCCTCGTCTTGTATGACTAGGATTTTTGTAACTCCTCCTAGTCTTTATAACTAAGAATTCATTATAATTCCATCTCCCACTTGTCTGGCCAGCTCCAGTGTCTCCAACAACCCAGGATCCCCATTCAGGACCACTCTCATCACAACACACGGTGAAAACTTCATATGCCTAGCATCTCCATTTGACCTCAGTCTCTTTAGTTTCCTACCCATTTCTTACCATTTCTTACCCATCTTTGGTCCTCAGCCTGGAGGAGCATCTGACCCACAGGAAGTGAATGACTATAACCAAATGAGCAGAGCTGGTTCTGAGGAGAGAGCTGGGCTTGCACCCACAGACTACTGGGGAGGTCATTTAGCCCCTCGGAAACCCACCATCCACAAAATGAGAAAATTAACATCTGCCTTACAGGATGAACTGAAAAACATGCTATAAAATGTAAATGATGAAAGTGCTCTCTCTTCCTATTTCTCATTAATTCTAAGATGAACATTTTCTCATATTTTAACGTCTCTAAAACTGAGATCCATTCTTGCAATGGACTGAACATTTATGTCCACCTCGAATCTATATTTTGGAACCTAATGCCCACGGTGGTGTTACAAGGATGTGGGGCCCTTGGAAGGTGCTTAGGTCATGAGGATGGAGCCTTCGTGAATGAGATCAATGCTGTTATAAAAGAGACGCCACAAAGCTCCCACCCCCTTCTGGATCTTTCTGGATGTGAGGTTACAGCTAGAAGGCACTGTCTGTGTCTTCACCATACACCGAAGCTGCAGGCCCTTTCATCTTGGACCTCCCAGCCTCCAAAACTGAGAGAAATAAATTTCTGTTGTTTCTAAGCCACCCAGCTTATGGTTTTTTGTTACGGCAGCCCAAGCAGACTAAGACAATCCTGCAATCCATGCATAAATATGCACCATAACTTATTATTCTATGGTAGTTTTTTCCTTATGTCTTACGTACCAGATTTTAGTGTTGCATAAGATAGGGCTGACTCTTACAATCAAAGGTGTCTGGTATTCAACAAAATACAATGCTATCAATATCCATGCAGTACTCTGCCTCTGACAAATGACCCCAAACCGGCCTCAGATTTGACTGCTCTGTTTGTCAACTTCAAGAGGGTCCCTCCACCTCCCTCACAGCATTCTGGGTGCCTTTAACAACCCCCGATCCATCTTATATTCTAAATGTATCCAAACGCTTTGGGAAGTGATTTGTATTTTCATTTCCCCATAAACTAGTTACAGTATTTAGTATAAGCACTTAATCTTACTTGTCTCTACTTCCCATTACCATCTCCCCACCAGCAGCAAGCTTGAAGTAATGGGAAGAACTCTGTAATGTTTTGGAAAGAATAATTTTAGTTCTAGTCCCCTTTTGTCACTAATTAGCTACATGTCTAATCTCTGTCATCTGTTAAATGGGGGTGCCAATATTTTCCTCACAGTTATGCAAGGTTGAATGAGATCATATATGCGGATGTCCTTTAAAATGACTGCATTCTGGAATCTGATGAACAGAAAGGCCTCTGTTCCCCTCTGTAATTTTACCAATCTTGGATAGCTTCCAAAGACAACACTTCAGAAGAAAGGGTGACTTTTAAGGTGCATTTGATTACTTCCTATATTCATCCACATGATCACTGAGATGACTCCTGTTCTCCAAAAATCTACGAGACATGGAAAACAAAGTGACAAATTGTTACATTTGCCTGCACCCAGTTTCCAGTAAGTATGTGGTGTCCATTGCTTTAAATGTCGGTGTCGCCGGACTTTGCCCCATCCTGCAGGAACTGTTTCCTTTGCTTGGGCCTGCTACGGAGGCTTATCTTGATGTTTGCAAGACAGTGCAAGCTTTAACTTGAACCATGAATTTTTTTTTTCAATGTTACTTATCAGAGACAAGCTCCCGTTTATGTTTGGCATTAACATAGTAATGATTTAGTTGTTGTTTTCTTTTTCACATTGTGCTTGCCTCTACTTTGCACACGATTAAAACCAACTTTATCTTTTACTTGGTTTCAGGCTTAAATTATGGGGTGGGAGTGGGGGTAACATTAGGACACTAGTAGATATTAGTGCCCACTTTGTGCTCAAATTACACATACTGTCTTGTTTCTGTAGACAGCTCAGCAAATGGAAAAGGTGTAGTGCTCTGTGTTGGAGGGGAGGATACTGAGGTGATCTGTCAGAAGTCAGAGACTCAGAAACGGACCCAAACCTCCTGAGCACAGACCACCAACTTTCTGTTTTTTCTTTGGTTTTGGTTTTGTCTAGGCGTAAGGAAAAGGGCGGGGCGGGGAGTGCGGTGGGGAGGAGAAAGGTATTTGAGCAGGCATTTGACATTATACATTTAATCCTTTTAAACCAGAGGTCATCTTCTTCCACTCCCCGTATCACTTCATTTCATGTTTTATTCCTGAAAATAAACTTAGTGGATCCTTTTCCTTTACATTTATCTGGAACAATTCCAGATTCTTACGGCATTACAGAATCTGTCTCCAGCTAAAGGCATTCCATAAAGGAGACAGCCTTAGGGAAGAAGGCGGGGGATAAATTACATGAATGAGTTAGTACAAAGCTGCTAATAAAACCTACAACACAGGTAAAAGGCAGAGGGTGTAATTTGCCAACAAAGTTTTAGTACCAACTACCGAGAACTTAAAATATAAAACATTTTAAAAGTATGTATTATTTATTTAAATTGCCAAACTAAGAGAGACTTAACTAAAGAGTAAGACAAAAATGAATTTCCAACCTTGAGATTTATTTGTATAAATGATCACCAAGAAAGAATTTCTTTTTGACTTTAGAGAGTGTTTTCCTTAAAGTTCATAAGATACAGTTCTTACAATGTATGAAATCTTTTCCACTTCACAACTTTTAATTTTTTTTGTCTTACTACTGGTACAGTAAAAGATTTTTAAAAAATTTTTTGTTATTTGTCTCTCCGAAGAGTAAAGGAAAGTCCTCTATAAGAAATCTTTGCATGAGAAAGAAAAAAATCAGTCTCTGAAATTCATTAGAAATCTTAGGTTCACAGATACAGAAAACTTCATATTCCTGGTTTCTCACCCAAACCGTAATAGTCTAAATGATTTAAGAACATAAAATAAAATGAAACTTCCAGGATAGTTTTTGGCTAACAAAAAGAGTGAGGAGCAGAAAATGTAATAAATTTGGAGAGAAAGGGGGAAGGAAATGTATGAGGAGTTAGATGAGAGCTTTATTAAAGCGGGAGTTACTGCTAGAATATCATTAAGCAGGGCTTCTTTGGGGAAATCTGCTTTAACAGAAAGCAGAGCACAGTTTATTTTTTTTTAATCCTTTCCTTAACATTCATCAACTGCCTCTTCAGTGAATCAAAGTGGCATTTTCTTGGTCCAGGAAAATCTCATCATAAAATATAGCAAAGAAAGGATGCTTCTTTGGTGTTATTTCCTTGCTTCTAAGGGGCCTCTGTGGCCCGCGGGGACTGGTGTCCCGGAAAAAAATACAGTATGAGTTCTCCTGGGCGAAGACAGGGTGCCCCGCTCACACTGTGCGGCGGAGACCCGTTTGTTGCGCATCAAGCGCTATTCGTCTCCAGTTTGAGAGTAAAATTCCCACTCATGAACGTGACCCCAGGCGTTAGGAAACAGGCTGGAGGCAGGAAATGTGGCCTCCCTGGCCGAGCTACTGGCGGACCCGACGCTCCCTGCGTCGCGGGGATCCCCGAGCACCTGCTGCTCGGCTCTCTCCCGGGGCGGTCCCGCGGGCGAGGGGCGCAGGGCCGCGGGCTGGCTGGCGGCGGGCAGGGGGCTGGTGCTCCGAGCGCTGATGGCCGGGCGCCCCGGGGAGACGCGCCCTCTCCGCCTGGCAGGGGGCAGCCGCAGCACCCGCCCGGACCGGCGC
>NC_058406.1:128756147-128832882 GCF_002201575.2 Neomonachus schauinslandi | reverse complement strand
AGAAATGGTGAGTATAGTCCTAAAGAACAAGGTTTACCTGAGAGAAGCCAGCTCTAGAAATAAAAGTAACCTTGTTCCCTGCTCATATGCCTCACGTATGTTAGGGTTTGGCCTCAAGGATCCCCACGTTGATATCCACGGCGTCTTCTTGGGAGAATAACCCGCAGGTCCGTGTCATTACTTGGGGAATCGGATGCCCTGTCGAGAAGCTGGAAGAGGCCACCAGCCAGGCAAGATAGCACCCAGATCTTCTCCTGAAAGAACACAATTGAAAAACATGAAGATTTTTTTGATCCTGTTTGAAAGCTAATGATTAACCTACAAATATTGATCCTCTTTTTGATAAGCCTCTCTCCCTTTCCTGCTTCAAGGCCAGGGTATTTTACTACTCAAGTAAGGTGAAGAGTCAGTTATTTAGGAAATGCAGTGCCCCCGGGCCCAGGGTCCCCAGGGTGTCCGAAGGGCATTCGATGCAAACTCCTGTCTTCCCGTAGACCAGATAATGTGCCCCGCCCTGTGGGAAGCACAGGGCTACAAAGAAGATGAAGACAGTCTCTGCTCCCTATGAGTTCACAGTCAAGCAGGGGACTACCCCTGCGAACCACCTACAACATGCTTGGTGCCCAAATGAGGGGTTCAGGAGGCTAGGAAGGGAAAACTCGGAAGACCCAAGGGATTCAAGGAAAACTTCCCGGAGGAAGTAACATGCAAGCATGGTCCTGGAGAATGAGCAGGAAGTCTCCAGAAGGGGAAGGAGAATTCTAGCAGGAAAGCATCACATGGTCACTCGCAGCACCTGTGGTGCCGGGAACTGGGCTCGGTCCTGAGGCTATGCTGGTGGACAGGGCAGGAGGCGAACCCGGCTGGACCCGGAGAGACTCAGGCACGGAAGAGGCATGCGTAGGACAGCCCTGGGTCATGAGAAGAACTGGCTTTCCAGTGAGGGGTGGCAGAGTCCTCAAAGTCTTCATTTGGTCACAAATAAATCCTGTCTTTTCGGTGCAGGAGGTTGAACTGTTCAAGCAAAGAGCCTCTCATTGGAGCGGGCATGTGTTGGGTAAGGAGGAGCAGAGAAGAGATGATCTGACCATCTTGGGAAGGGCTCAGCAAGGAGTCCCGGCACCTTGGCGCCTGAGGAAGAGCTGCGAGCAAGTGGAGGGCATGGGAGCTGAAACCAGAAAAAGAAAGGAGCCCAAAAGAATTTTTTAAAGGAGCATATTCAGCCTAAACTGCCCTTCCCCAGGGAGTTAGCGGAGGCCCTCAAAGGCCCTCGAAGAAGCAGACACAGGACAGAAAAGGCTCCTCGTTGAGTAAATCCTCTGCGCCTGGAATTTCTGGGGAGGAGAGGAGAAAATAGAGACGGTTGGAAGTTGGCCACTTGGAGGTTGGCCTGCTTGCTCTGCCGAGCTGAGGGTGAGAAGGGGCATGGCGGAGCCAAGATGCTCCATCTCCTTAGCTCCGGCCAGGCATCCTGGCTGTGCACTCTCCGCTGGTCTTGCCGGAGCGTTGTACAGACTCGGGAGCTGGGGTGTCTCAGGGCTCTCCCATCACTAAGTTAACATGAATGGGCAGCACAGTGACGTCTGAGCCCATGGCTGTCCGACTTCGGGCTGCCATCTGCCACATCTGCTGTGCGTGGTTGTTATTGATTCCTAAATATATCAACATTCGGCAGCTCAGGGCCCGCCAGTCACTCCGTAGACATAGAACCATTCTGCCCCTTAGGATCTCTTCTCCTTACCCAATGTTATGTTACCTGTCGATGCCATCTGAAACCTTTTTGACTGAAATTACGTTACATGTGAACCAAAAAGCTGTGTCAGTAGAACTAAGAATGCCTTATTTCTCTGCCTTCTGATTTTTTTCTTCTTTGTAAAGACTTTTTTTTTTTTTTGGTGTAGCTA
This sequence comes from Neomonachus schauinslandi, assembly GCF_002201575.2. Lineage (NCBI taxonomy): Eukaryota > Metazoa > Chordata > Mammalia > Carnivora > Phocidae > Neomonachus > Neomonachus schauinslandi. The sequence goes on along the minus strand of NC_058406.1, from coordinate 128,830,978 downwards.
AGAGATGAAATACTGGAATTTCTTTTTCTAAATAGGACTTTTTATTTTTACTTAGTCAAAATAAAAATAAGTTATTGGATCTGTGGAATTACTGAACTGCCAAAAATATCTGTTCTGAAACAAATGATCTCAGAAAAATCTCATTATGATGTTGGTATTGGTTTCAACACCAATTATATATCTCTATACCCCTCCCCCCCCCCCAAAAAAAGGAATAGAAAATTCTCCATTGGCTGTGCCTGACCAGGGGAGAGGTAAAGGAGGACACAGATCCAAGTTACCTGCCCTGGACGAATTTCTTAGAAGGCTTCCTTTATTAGGCTCACGACGCCCCGGTCTCTAGCTCATCACCTGGGTTCCTAGAGTCTTCATTCTAAGATCATAGAAACAGTAGGCTGCACTGGATTTTTTGATGAGCAAATTCAGGAAAGAGTAATAATGAACCCAAGGGGAGCAGGGCAAACACTGAGTAGCCCATGTGAGCCAGTCTTTTCATGTAGATTTCCCGGGGAATCTAGAAACCTAACTGGCCCAGATCTGCTAACCACATATCTGGAAGGAGAAAGGGCAAGTGTACTGGAAAATATGGGCTCTAAAACTCATGCAGAGGAAGGATGTCACTGTCTACGGTGATTTAGAAAAGTTGAGGCTTTACTGGGAACCATAGCGGCCTGAGAGACAGCATGTGGCTTCCCCTGCCTTTGTCTCTGTAGGAAAAATGAGCAGGGCCTGGCGCCAGCATTCAACATGACTTGACTTTGCAGGCTTGGGCCGCAGCCCTGGGCATTCAGTGGAGGAGGGTAAAGTTGTTAACCCTTCTGCCACACTTCCTCTGTGCCAGGCACCTCACAGTTCTAGTCTTACTTAAGTCTCCCAACCCACCGCCGTGGTCATCAGAGCGCTGGGAGGTTGGGAGATTCATCCCAAGTCATATGGCTAACAAGTGATGGAGTGAGATTTGAACCCAGGAACTCTAAGTCCAGAGCCCTTATGTTTAAACGTTATGCTTTGACCCTCCAAGGACTGAGGCTTTATGAGAAGCTGTGTACTTGGCAGGTCAAGCCCCAGATAAATACTGGTAGAGTGAGTGAGCCTTCTCTCTCCTTTGACTGATACTCCTCAAGGGCAAAGAAGTGTGTCCTGCCCCCCCCTGAGAGCCATGGTGGTGTCACTGAATTATGTTTGTCTCAATAGCCCGAAGGGTCATTCCACCAAGGGGATGTTATCTGTGGCTGCAGAGGGCGCCCCCAGCTGGGCTGGAGCCACTTGTCCTTTTAAATACGACTCTTTCCTTCCTTGTCTACAAAATATGTTTGTTGCAGAAAACTTGGGAAATACAGAAATGCACAAAAGAAGAACACAACTCACCTGGACACTGACTACCGAGTAAAAGCATAATTATCTTTATGATTTGTATGCCCTTTTTCTCTGGGCTTACATGGTGTATAAAATTCTGTTTTTTTCTAATGAGGGAGTCCTTTTTATTGTCCCTCTAGGATTTCATGAACTTGTCCAGTTAATATCTCAAAAGAAAACAAAAACCCACTGGGGGCCAGATAACATGGTTTCTGCAAGAGGAAAAAAATACTTGATCATTTTATTGGAGCTTTCAGAGGGGGCGGTAAATAGGCACTTGGGCAATGTAGTCTCATTTGACCTTCAGGGAAGATTTGACAAGATTTCTCAGAAAAGGGGATACATGAGGAAAGAGAAAAAGGCCTATGACATTTAAAATCATGTTACCATGAGGGGTGTGTGTGTGTGTGTGTGTGTGTGTGTGTGTGAGTGAGTGAAGGGGCTGTTTTATTTTTCTTCCACACAATGTCAAGAAACAAAAGCTATTCGTAAATGCTACTGGTGTGGGTAAAGTGCAAGAAGAATATTTTCATAGCAGTGACTTAGGACTATTTGAACTTAACAACGTGAGGGAGAAAGCACTTGCTCGTGGGTGGCCTTAAACTTTTAGGCGGCAAAGAGCCAAGCAGGCAGGGCCAGATCCGTGATTAGCCAAGGAGACACTGCATGAACATGAGGGCAAGGTTTTATATTAAGACGAAAGAGCCCAAACTCTATGTAGGAAAGGAAGGATCAGCTGTCAGCTCAGTTTGTTGCTGTGAGTGTGTGTGTGTGTGTGTGTGTGTTATCATCAAGAAAAAGAGTAGAAGATGGTTTTTTAGTTACCTTTTGGCACCTAAGACTGAGGATAGTGTGTCTAGTTCTGGTTGCTCCTGCTCACAGAGGCTGTGAATGGACCTGGAGAGGGCCCACTGGTAATTCTGAGGCGGGGGGTGGCTCTAGAAAGATGGGTCCCACAGCTAGTCATCAACCTGAAAGGTTCCTGCTAGAGAGGAAAGGACACCTCCTGAGACATGAAGTCCCTGAGCTGCATGGATAAGATAAACATAGATGGTTTTTTTTTTTTACTATATTCTGAAATTCTTGAGTGAGGGAAATTTGGATCAAATAAGAGGAAATACCGCTTCATGCCCCTGATAATAAAATGAAACAAGCTTGTTATTTTCAAGATGTGGTACTGGCAGGAGCTATAAATGGATTTAAAAGCATTTGAAGGATTTGTGGCTGCCAGGAGAAGCTGGGATCTACATAACCTGAAGGCACAGAAAGCCACGCTCCTTCCAGGGACACCTCTTGGGGCCACCATTGCCGGGAGAGCCCAGACAGCTCTTACCTTGTTAAGAATTCCCATAGTTTTGGCTCTGGGAGCTTCTGATTTATTTTGCTCCTGTCCTCTAGCCGGCTTTCCTTTCCCACTCTGGAGCCTTAGTCAGTGCTTTGGCTTCTAACTAACGATATGAACAAACCAGAATCTGTTTCAATGTAGAAAATTTGTTTAGGAAGGAGGAGGAATTTGTCCAATGCCATTTCTTTCATTCACTCATTCATTCAACAAATATTTATTGAGCACCTACCATGTGCCAAGCACCAGGCACGAAATGAAAAGCTCAACGACAATACAAAAGTAAATAAATATGTAAACTATGTAATTATGAATTAGGGAGATATTAGAAAGCAAGGAACACTGAGCTCTGAGAGGAAGTAATTTTCAGGTGTGGCAGGTGGGAGGCTGGAGGTGGCACTGGGAGAGTCCTTAGATAATCTGGCCAGAGAAGGACTCCCTGAATAATTCATCTGGGACTTAAAGGATGAACCAACCCCAGCCATGCCCCATGTGGGAAGAACATTCCCATCAGAGGGACACACGGCCAAGGTTCCGGAGTGTGACAGAGTTGGTGTAAGGAGGCCAGCCTGGCTGGAGCTTGGAGCAGGGGGGGCACCTCCAGGTGGGAGGGGAGGGACACAAGCTGGCTCACCCAGCACCTTGTCGGTTGCAGCGAAGAGTTTGATTTTTTTCCAAATTCAATAGCAATGCACTGAGAGAGTTTTAATTATTATTATTATTATTATACATTTAAAGCTTAGTGGAAAATCTTTTAAGGTACTTGTACTTGGATATGACTGGCTATCCCTGTGAGGACATGTGAAAAGGTGCTCTACTCTTGCTTTGGGCAGATTCCCTACTGAAATATATAACGTATTTCTCTGTTGTTGGCCATTCTCCTCGTGGTTGTGGTAGGGACATTTGATAACCAGAAAGCTCTTGAGGAAGAGGGACTAGCCAGAACTCCAGAAAGGACTTGATAATTCCTTGTACTCTGGATCTATCCATTATCTCGTTTCCTAGTGAGCTGAGAGCCAGGCTTGCCCCCTGGGCCTAAAGCAGGAACTTAGGGATCTATGTCTCTGTTCTTTCTATGCCTACTTCTCTGTCTCTGCTCTTATTGCACTTCTTGGGACCCCTCCCAAATAAATTACTTGCATTGAAATCCACGTCTTTATGAGTCTGCTTCTGGGAAACTCCACCTGAATATTATATTGAGTTTAAACAAAGGAAAAAAGAAAACAGCTTGCCGAGCATTCTGGCATCCGTTAAGCCTAAGCTTCTTTTTCTTCTGAAAGGGATGGGATGATGTCATTAAGTCCTAACCATTAGGACTTTGGGAAGCTGGGATGAGCTTGGAGTCAGGGATGATCACGTTGCTCACTAGGTCTTTTGGCCTCCAGTAATAACTAGGGAAATGTGAAGATTGAGAAAGTCAGATTTTAAGAAAGAGTATTTTGACATGCTGGCTATAGATGTGAATACTAATGGAATAATTCAAAGGAAATGTGTGTCATGCAGCTGTAATATATGACTTGAGATGATAAATCTGTCAGAAGTTCTCGTACTTCCCCTAGCCTCTGTGGCCAAAGATCTCTTATGACCTATGACGAATTGCACTCCAAACAATCAGAAGTTCACAAGTTAATCATGAATATAATCTTTTGTGTAACATAGGAATAAATACCTCAGATTCGCCTTCCAACTCGAAATATTTTTTGGAACCCCTTTATACTTGTATAATTCTATGTGAACTTTTTTTCATTTTGTCTTATAATGAAGCCGTCAAGATGATGCTCAGGACCCAGAACTTTCTGATTTTCTTTATGAAGCTGTTAAAGTCATGGATTGGAAATATGAGACATAGCATTTTCCAAGGTCAAATGTTAACTGATAAGAACAACAACTGATTCAGTGATTCTGTGATTTGGGGATGTTAATTGTGGAGCAAACCAAATAAAATAAATAAACATTGCACATGAGACACAAATGTTGAAGAAATACCAAGAAACTAGCTTCTTTCAGAAAACTGTCCCCAGTATCATCTTTTACCGTATGGATAGAGTGTCTTCAAACCGAGGCCATATTACTAAATTCTGAGTTAATGCCACGGCAAAGTTGTATTCTATAGTGATGTCCAATGTTAATCTTTGAAATAAGTGTCCCGTTTTGTTTTTTTAAAGTATAATATTAAGCATCGTTCAAGGCCAACACATCAGGGCAAGACTAACTAGGCTCAGGGATGAAGAGATTTGGGTGACAGAGAGAGTTGTTGGAAGACTTAAGGCCAGAAGGAGTGCTTCTCATTCAGCTCCTAGCCCAGCAGGCAGTCTCTTTCAGTGTGGCTCTAGGGCCCAGTGAAATCATGGGATCATGAAAATAAAAGGGGAAAGATCCACAAGAAATGACAAGAGCAGAAAGTGGCCTGTTACTGATTTTCCAAAAGATGTGTGTGTGGCAGGTATGGGCGACAAGTCTCACGTGCCTCACCCTTGCTTCCTTACCTACCTGACGTGGGACGCCTGTGAGTTTTTAGATGATTAATAAAAGCATGTTTTAAAACAGTCTGAAGTTTTTGAATTACTGACAGATGTTTATGTTGTATGGGACCCTTTTCGTGTCAGGGTGAGCTGCGTGCTGCCAAAGGATTGGTCTTCCAAAATCCATGAACCCTAAAGAGAGTGTGCTGAGAGGTCAAATGAGTTTTCAAGTACAAACTGTCAGCAGTCCAAGTCAAGATTTCAGAGAAGTTAGAGTGCTTTTTTGGTGAAGACTCCGTAAGCTTGAAAGTATGAGGATGGTAGGGAAAGTGGGTCACATTTTGTGGGAAGGAAAGAATTTGGGCCTCTAGTTCGGAGGTACATCTTTTGTTTTCTTATTCTTTTTCTTATAAACAATCTCAAGTCCTGAAGTAATTCCACTGAAAAACTCATTATATTCATTTTAAAAGATTTGTTAGGACTTTCAATGGGAAAGTTAAGTATGCAACCACATAGATTTTCCAGTCATGGCCAGAGAATTGTCACTATAGCCAAATTCTTGCCCCAGACCTGCCCTTCATGCCTGACCATGAAAGCCCAGTCTTTACCTCTGTAGGCTCTCATTGCTCTTCGGCAAACCCCAACTCTGCTGTGTAGGGGTCTAAGAGCCATGGAGGATGAGAATAGAGCGCCTAAGAAAAGTCCCAAGTCTAGAGGTCCTTTGGGGTGGCCCTAACCCATGACTGATGGAGAGACACACTTGGGGATAAGAAGTGACTTGGGCATTTTCTTTTACATTTTTTCCCTCGATGCTTTCTACAATGAATACGTATTGCTGTTACAATAAAAATGTTCTGGTAGGGGAGGATAAAGTTATAATCAAGGAACTGTAAGAGCAAAGATCTTACCTAAGCCCACGGAGTATGAGGAAGTACCCGAAGGCGTCACTCTCTTAACTCGGGGGCATCCCTGGCTCAGACCCACCCTCATGACCCCAGAAGAGCTGCCCATCTGCCCCGAAGAGGTGCGGGGTACCAGCTAACCATCCCTGTCCACTGAGCCCTGCTGAGACCGTGCCTCCCTCCCCACCCCACTCCACCCCCCAGGGCGCAGTCAAAGCACGGTCTGCGAGGGCTAAGCTCGCTGTTGGTGTTGGCGGCGCAGCCTGGCCGGCGGCTGGGCTTACCCAGCCGAGAGTCCCATCCCCGCCGTGCTGTTTTTCAGCTCGCCCGTGCATCGTTGGGGAGTGGAGCCCCTGGAGCGGCTGCACCGACCAGTGCCAGCCCGCGGCCCGCGTGCGGAGGCGCCGGGTGCGGCAGGAGCCCCGGAACGGCGGCGCGCCCTGCCCGCCCTTGGAAGAGAGAGCCGGCTGCCTGGACTACTCGACGCCCCAGGGCCAGCACTGCGGGCACTCCTTCGGTACCGAGGGTTTCACGGTGGCCGCCTTTGTTGTCTGTGTTGACTTTCCATCTCGTCCTCGTCCTCCCCTAAAAGGCCATGTGCCGAGCGGGGGGTGGGGGGTGGGGTGGGGAGTTCAGTGAGCGGCGGGGGAGTGGGATGGGCCAGGCCACCCAGATAGGAAGCGCAGGACATGCCTGATAAAGAAGTGAGTGTCAGCTGCATCAGGGCCTCCCTACTCCACCCTCTCCGTGGTCGGTGTGTTCTTAACCCCGGGATGGCCCCCACTTCTGTGTGTGCCCTCCGCGGAAAGGACACGTGCGTTGTGGTGCTTGGCAAACTCAAGCTGGCGACAAAGGACTTTAGGTAGGATGACAGTGTTTCACACCAGATAGTAAGTGTCCATAAGGTAAGTATTCATCTTGCACCTTTAATTCCTGGGTAGTCAGGTCGGCTCATCACACACGTGTGAAGGTAATAGAAAAATTATTAATTCCTAAGCAGTGATAAATTATTCTCATAAAACACCTGCTCCTCCTCTCCAGCTGACTGCACTGGGGCTGATGTGATCAGATTTGTGATTTGAAAAGATCATTCTGGTTGTGGAGTGGCTAGTGGAGGGGCCAGAATTCCGCCGAAGAATGAGTCAGGAGCTGTACAAATCTCACAAAGAAATAAGCCAAAAGACCAACACCAATGTGTTGACCTCGATTGAATCTGATAGCACGCAACACTGACTTCTCAGGATAACAAAGGTCATGTGTTTTTCACAGGAACTTGGAAATGTTTATACCAACATGACACTCATCAAGCCATTTTGCTCCTTTTTTTTCACTCTATGCACAAATATTTATTAAGAGTCTACTGGTTGCCAGGCACTGGGCTGGGTGCCAGGGTTCCATTGGTGACATAAGCTGACGTGAGCCTGCTGTCATGCAGATCGCGGTGTGGTGGGGGGTGGGGGGTGATAATCATGATCTTAGGAAATCAGTCCCAGAAAATTACAGCTGCAGTTTGGTGCAACTGATCCTGAACAAGTGAGTTGTTTGGAGTTATGAGTGTGTGTAATAAGCTGATTTCCACAGGTCTTGGGGGAGGGGGGGAGCCACAGGAGTGGAGAAGGGAAGGGACTTCCCTAAGGAGGGGGAGGTAAGGCGGAGAAATGTACAACTTCCCAGACAGAGACTGGCATGGTGTACCAGGTAGTCAGGTATAGGGGTTCGAGGGATTTGAGGGCTGATGTAGGAAAAACCGGACCACAAGAGGCGGTAATCCACAATAAGCTTTTTTGGTTGGTGCTTGGACAGAGTTGCAAGAGAAGCGGAAGTCCAGAGGCTATGGTGTGGGGACCACCATCCAGAGGGGGAGGAGAGGAATCTGCCAGGGGCTCTGTGTCTAGGGGATGGCAACTAAGCAGCATGGTCGGGAGTCTCTGGGTCAGAGAGTTTCGAAGGGCAAAGGGTGGTAGCAGCTTGGGGTCTTACAACTCCAAGGCTTTTTAGCTCATCGATGGCAGCAGATGCCAGGTCTGGTTTCACAGGGTATGTAAAGCAGGCAGGGCCTAAATGGCTAAAAATCTGCTTGTTTGGCAATTTTTAAAACCATTTGGGGGGCGCCTGGGTGGCTCAGTTGGTGGAGGGGCCGACTCTTGGTTTCCATTCAGGTCATGATCTCAGGGTCGTGGGATCAAGCCCTGCATGGGGCTCTGTGCTCATTGGGGAGTCTGCTTAGGACTCTCTCTCCCTCGGCCCCTCCCCCCATGTTCACTCAAGCACTCTCTCTCTCAAAATAAATAAATGAATCTTTAAAAAGAAAAACAATTTGGATGCATAAAAATTTGAGTTGGCTGCCAGTAGGCTTTGGGGCTAACAGTTGTCAGCCCGCTGTGCAGAAGTAAACAACCTAGAGATCATCTTGGGCTCATCTCTCTAACCCCGGGGAAGCAAAGGCCCATTTGCGAGGCTGAAGGAAGGCCGGAGTCTGGGGAACACAGAGAGTGGGGCTGGCATTGAGAGGGGAAGCGTCTGTCCTGAGCTCTGCATTTAGGATTTTCGTCTTTATCTTAGGAGCCCTGGAGAGCTACTGTAGCATTTTCTGATGTGGTCAGATCTATGATTTGAAATGATGCCTCTGGTAGGGGAGTGGCTAATGGAAGGGCCAGGGGGGAGGTGTCTCGTGGATACGGCAGTCAGATGAAGCTCCCAGGGAAATAATTTAGTGCTCCCAGAAACAGTCGTGGAACAAAACCACAATCAGCTCATGTACTCTGCAGAGCACGACAGAAAAGGCTCGGGGAGGATGTCGTTGTAGGACATTATTGGTTTTTTGGATGACTTTTAAAACCTATAGCTGATCTATCAGGAAGCAGCTGCTTTGCTCATTTACTGGGTCTGGCTGCTAGAAAGGAGATTGTAAGTACGTTTGACTCTTTAGGGCTACACCAGTCTGTCACAGAACCCCTTTGCAGCCCCGTATCTCTTTATAACAGCATAATGCAGGTCACGGGAAAAGGGACAGGAAGGTCAATGAAGAGGACGCTATGGAACATGGGCCAAGGGCACCAGGGAGCACTGGGCCCACCCCTGCCCCCCAGGATTCTCGTCTCTGCATGGAGGTGTCCTCTCCTCTGTCTTTTGGGCAAAGCCCCCCGGGCCTGTCCATCTCCACATGTTCTCGTGTTCCCAAATTACCCCTCTCACCCACCCTTCCCACCAAGCTCCAGTAAGAGGATTTTATAAAGCAGCAGTCTTCATAGGTGACTCCCCACAAGGTGTTCGTGACTTAGAAATAACACCAACAGGATAGATCTGTGCTCAGTGGCCGCCTTTCCTAATAAGGTGAGGTAAAACCCGGTTTGGGAAGAGAGGAGAAATCTCTCCTGGCATTTGCAGCCCTGACTTGCGTTCCTGAGATGCACGTTCCTATGGTAATTCCGTGGAAATGATGACTGCTATCACAAGCTGGTCAGGGAAGACAGGACCCCTCAAATATTCCAGCAGGGTCTGCCTCAGCTGGGAAATTGTTAGAAAGGCAAGTTCCTCCGGCCTCACCCAGACCCACGAGATCAGGGTTGCTGGCTCTGGGCTTAGCACAGTGCTTGTAACCAGGCGTCCAGGGGACCCCGCTGCTCACTGATGTTCCAGAAGCGCTGCTCTAACCCAACTGTGGGTGCACACCTCTTCCCTCAGCCCTTGACTCATAGCTGGATCCCTTACATGCCACTTTCCTGAGGGCAGAGGCCCCCAAATGCAAAACAGGGGTTTAGTCAGGAAAACGTGGGGTAAATCAGACCATTTTCTCTAAGGAAGAATTTCTCAGAGGCTTTCTTATGCTAATAAGCATTTTCATTCTACAGGAGGGAGATAGGATACGCGATGCTTTCCCACCTTATTGGATTAAATGGCCCCTTTCCCCAGGGGATCTCGCCGAATCACTAGTGTTCTGTGGAATACACCTGGGAAAATGATGGACAACAAAAGGAAACAAGAGCAGTGACGCGAAAATGCAGTTTGGTGGATTACCCTGAGCCCTGTGTCACCGCAGTTCCCACACATTCATTTACGTGGGTCATTCATTCAAGGTTCACTGAGCATCTACTACAGCCAGCGCTATGCTGGGTTCTGGAGATGCAGACTCGAATACCAAACCTATCAGCCAACTCCAGCTCAGGGTGCTGAGCGAGCGCCGGGATAGAAGATTGGTGTGGAGGCACGGAGGAGGAGCACCCTCCTCCACCCGGGGCTCTCAGTCGGGCTGCGGCCACCTGGGCCCGCCTCCCCGCTCCACTGGACTTGCTGTTGGCAGGGCGGGAGGCCTGGATGCAGGGCGGAGCAGTCCCTCACAGCTGCAGGGCGGAGAGCTTTTATCGACATGACTGATTCAGTGCTCATAGCGATCCTGTAGGAGAGCGTGCTTGCTTCCTACGGCCACTGTCACAAATTACCCCAAACGCTGTGGCTTAAAACAGCTCAAATGTATTATCTCAGGGTTCCGTGGGAGAGAGGTGCAACCCAGGTCACCCTGGGCTAAAAGCAAGGCGTTGGCAGGGCCTGCATTGCTTTTAGGGAGGCTCTGGGGGAGAATCCGTTTCCTTGCCTCTTCCATCATCCCGAGATGGTCACCATTTCTCTCCTCAAGGCCCTGCCTCCTTCTTCACAGCCAGCTACATTGCATCTCTGTGCTTCCTTCTGTAGTAACACCTTTCTCTTCCTCTTTTTTTTTTTTTAAGATTTTATTTATTTCTTTGCCAGAGAGAGCACAAGCAGGGGGAGCGCAGGCAGAGGGAGAGGGAGAAGCAGGCTCCTCACTAAGCAGGGAGCCGGATGCAGGGCTCGATCCCAGGACCCTGGGATTTTGACCTGAGTGGGAGGCAGACACTTAACCCACTGAGCCAGCCAGGCGCCCCTCCTCTTCCTCTTTGAAGGACCCTTGTGATTACACTCAGCCCACCAAGAGAAGCCGGGATCATCTCCCCATTTTAAGGCCAACTGAGTAGCAAACTTCATTCCATCTGCAACTTTAATTCTTCCTTATGAAATAACATAACATATTCATAGGTCCTGGGGATTAGGGTGTGGAAATCTTGGTGGGGCCAGTATTCTGCTGACCTTGTAAAGGGGATAGCCTCATTATCCTTGAGACCAAGAGGACATTGGAGCTCAGGGAGGTAACAGCATTTGTGAAGGACTTTCAGAATCTAACGCTGGATCTCAGGGCTCTAAATCCTGTAGGGTTTTCCCTCTTGATGTTGCTTTGCTGCTCCTGTTATCATTGGAGCTAAAATTGCAATTGCAGGTTCTGGTAACTAAGTATAGAACTAGAAAGGCTCTGTGAGACCTGTGAATGAAACAGGATCACCGAAGCTCTCTTATTAATGATCAAGTAGCTATTGAATTTTTTCCATTTCCTTTAATGCAGATCTTGACTCTATCTTTACCATAAAAACAAATCCAAAAAGCCCTATTATTGTATTAGTTGTACATCCTGACTCCTCCTAAAAGGAGATCGACGTGTATCATAAGCTGTATGCTTCTGGGCCGCTGTTATTTGTCACATTTTCATTCTGTTCCCTTTTACACTATATCTACAGACCTACCTTGGTTCTAAGCCTACCTTGGTGACACCCCATTGTGTCAGAGGGCTTTATGAAATTCCCTGAGCAAATTCAATTTATTTTCATGTTCAAAGTAAGTATGCGTGGTGCCATGCTTTTAGAAGTGGAGTTGTAAAACCAAACAATGGTAGGCTGATAGGACGCCAGAAAAGTTGGCAAATGGCCTCTTAACACAGAATCTATTACATTTGGATATTGTTGCCAGGACGGGGGAAGATGGGGGACCTGGCTTTTATTGCGAGGCTTTGTCCCCGGGCACCTGGCTATGTTCTTCCACACATAAGCAGCAGTGGGACTGAAGGCAAAAATAATTTCTAAATTACTTACCACTCTCAAGTAATGGAAATTAAACTGGGGGGGAGATATTAAAAAGTCACGCTGGCTCAGAGACCCCCAAGCAATGTGGCTGCTGGTCTGGTTTCTGGAGGTTTCTGGTTCAAGGAGGAAGTGCCCCCTCTCAGTAGAATGTGCCACTGAGCCAAGCCAGGGCTCGACGGGGCAGGACACAGAAGACACAAGGCTCGGGGTTCCTGGCTGGCTTTTAGGATAGGTCTTACGTACTGCAGAGGCTTGGCACTGAACGTGGACAGGAGATCGAAAAACCAGAAGCAATCTTCTGTGTTGGGGTCCTTGCTTCATCAGTTACTGTGAATTTTCCCTTCCTTTAATGTCCTTGAGTCTCAATTTTCTGAGAACACATCAGGGCACCTCTTCACAAAGCTTCTGTGGGGACCAGTCACAGAGGATGAGAAGGTACTTTGTAAAGAAGCAGGCTGGAAACATACAAAGTGCTGTCCTAGCAGGCATTAATCTGGGCCCACTGCGAGCCCGCCCCCCACCCCGGGGGCCCCAGGCCCCATCCCAACCCTCCCTCTCTCCCAGGGGGGCCTGAAGGGACACCAGGTAGGGGCTCACAATGTTCCTTTCCTCCTTTAAAGTTACTTCATATTAAGGACACATTAGGGACAGAAAGGGAAGATAAAACAGAATTTAAGCAATTCATAGGAAATATGCTGCATAAAACAATGAAACATCGTGATCTACACTGCAAGAGTCTCTAGGCAGTGAGGAGCATGGTTTTAGAGATGCTGCCTGACACTGCCGTGTTTAGATGGGAGCCTTGAACATCTTCCTTAACCACTCTGTGCCACAGTTTCCTCATCTGTGGAATGGGGAAATAATAGGACCTATCCCAGAGGGTGGTTGTAAGAATTAAATGCATTCACACATGAAAGGTGCTCAGCATTATGCCTGGAAACTTAGAAGTGTATCATTGTTAGCTTTCATTATTATTATTATTATTATTATTATTATTATTATTATTATAGAACTTTTTCTAAGGATTTTATATCAGATATTATAATCATATACTTGCCCTTTACCTCCTAACCTCATTTCCCCTCCCTGCCCCAAGCTATATATTAAGTGCGTTGCCTTTGAACTTCTGTAATAACACATGCGGTACAAATAAGGAGATCAAATACATGTTTTGAGCTAAAGAAACACATCCTGAAAATTTCATAGTTTGACTGGTCCAATGCCACGTGGACTGAGCAGCAATTGTATTCTTCACTTGCTGAATAAACTCTTAAATGCGTCAGAAGAACAGAAATGGAAACAATACGTGGGAAAGTGAAAATCCTTTCAATGTTTGTGTTCCAGAGAATTAGATCTAAGAGAAACAGTAAGTTCCTAACATACATGCGCTCCCTTGTTCTTTCTGATTCTGTCCACAGGTTTGGGAAGTCCCAAAGCTATGGTCACATTTAGAAGGAGTGGCATGTTCTCTGGAAAACAATTAAACTTGTTAGCGCAGCAAGGAAGAATCTCACAGCTGGGACTCTGAGGGCTAATGCTAGATGGGAGTAATTTTCACACCAAAGAGATTAAGCACCAAACTACGTAGGACAAGAAGTATACCTGCAACTCGCAGGAGCAGGTGACTACCTGGTGTTTGGCCACTCTGGTCTTACATTCCCTAGTCATAGCAAAAGGCCTCCCTGAGAAAATCTAAAAAAGAATTCGGGCTGCCATCTTGTGGCCAAAAGGAGCCAGTAAGGGGCCAGGTCAAATGAACACGTAGGCTTGACGCATCTGTTTTGCAGCCCTCTTGCCATTTTGCTCACATTGATGATGACTCTGGCAGCGCACGAGCCAACATCAGCTGGTCTCTACCCTTCCTGGGACGGTCCAGTTTCTGAAACGAAAGGTAGGAAGGATTGTTGAGTCATCTCAGCCACAGGGCTCAGTGTAGGAACAGAAGACCACAGGGAGGTAGGGCCCGGAGGCTTGGTGGCAATTCCGTGACTTCATTCACTCATTGAGCCACCATTCGTTGCCTGTGTACTTACTGAGTGTGTCAATGTGTGAGGGCCACAGTGATGAGCAGGGCAAAACCCTGCCTTCCTTGAGTTGACCCCAGAGTGGCATCGGGAGGTTATCTGCAGGTGCTGTACGTACCTAGCATCAGATGCTTCCCCACACTTAGCGGCCAACAGGAAGGAGGCACACAAACAAAATCAGCCAGGGAGGATTCCTGGCTCCCTTTCTTCTCTCCGGGCCAGAGCGCCGGAGTTGGGTTGGGGCTGGGGACAGGGAGGGGAGGACCAATCCGACTTTCCTTCCTCACACCGCCCCACCCCCCCACCAGGCTGAGGTTGACATGGGGAGGGTGCTGTGCTGGCCGGCACCAGGCAGTCACCCTGAGGCCACAAGGCAGGCGGGGAAGCTTCCGGGCTGGGGTCGCGAGGACCTTGTTGGGGGGGCACTCACACCTCTTCCCTTGGTACTTCTGTTTTCTCCTTTTCACATTTCCTCTTTCTCTCTCTGGTGGTCTTTTTTTCTCCTTACATCCCCTTTTCTCTCTCTTTTGTCTTCTTCCTCTGTCCTTTCTCCCTCCTATTCTTCTACTTTATTCTTCCTGTCTTTCCCTTTTCTCTTCTATTTCTCTTCCTTTCATCTTTAAAAACCTTCTCTCCCGGAGTGCCTGGGTGGCTCAGTTGGTTAAGCGACTGCCTTCGGCTGAGGTCATGATCCCGGGGTCCTGGGATCGAGCCCCACGTCGGGCTCCCTGCTCAGCGGGAAGCCTGCTTCTCCCTCTCCCACTCCCCCTGCTTGTGTTCCCTCTCTCGCTGTCTCTCTCTCTCTCTGTCAAATAAATAAATAAAATCTTTAAAAATAAGTAAATAAAAATAAAAATCTTTTCTCCCTTTCTCCATTCCCTCCTTTTCCCCCTGACTTACCTGCATCTTTCACTACTTCCTCTTGGTTTTTATTTCTGGCCCCCCTTCCTCCCCTTTCACACAGTATCAACTTATTACCAAGGGCAAGCCTGCCTGTCAGAGGCCTGCAGTTCTCCCTGCCCATCGGCGTGCACACAAATCTTCTTCGAACTGGGTTCTGGGGACACGGTAACTTGGCCCCGTCCCATTCCTGGTGGTGTGCCGCGGCCCTTTGCACTTGGGGATGGGGGGCTCGAGACAGGATTGACATCAAGTTTGGGAAAAGTCGTTCCGAGTACTTTAGGCTGCATGTGTCCAACGCCCTTCTCTCTTTCCTAGTCCCTGCCTTTATAACTACCTCTGCATTCAACAAGGAGAGAACAAGACAAGCTGCCTCTCCACAGTGGTCTACAGTCACAGAGGACGCCGGGTAATTTAGTGTTTTTGTTTTGTATGGTTTGGTTTGGGTTTTTCAGCTTATGCTTTTCCAGGTGTATGGCCAAGTCAGCCCGCAAAGCTTGTCTTAGTGTGATGGGGGTTCTTCTCTTACTTGTTTGTTGACTTTGGGTAAAACATGACTCTTTACCACAAAGCTGGGACCTACTTGTCTCTTCCGTTTTTGTGAGGCCGCAAAGATTTGTCTCTGAGGTCTCATCAACAAGAAACACGCTATATAAAATGATGGTATCACTTCATCAGTCGTACTCAGGATGTTCCTCTTAGAGTCATTAGGAGAATATGGACTCTAGCACCACCTGTGTTTGGTTAATTTGAAAGTGGCCCACACATCAGCTCTGAGAATTTCTGTCAGGACAGAAGGCACAGCCTGGGTAAGCCATGGTTACCTGAAGTCCGTTCTTCAGCTGTCAGCAGAGGGACCCCAGTCTGCTGCATGTTCAGACCACCCCCACCACGGCCATGCACTAGCCGTAAGACCCTGGATGTGCTGTCCCACCTCAGGTTTTCTTCTTGAAAAATGAGAATATGAATGCCTACCACATGGCGTTGTAAGGAGAATTTAATGAGAAAATAATGAAGAGATGTCTGGGTTAAGCTGTCTGACTAAAGTTAATTGAAGCTTCGCCATAGAATTTCTTACCTCAGTACCTAACGGTACCTAATAAATGGTCTACCCCTGTTAAAGCTCGCAGAAGCAGACCCTCCAATCACTTTCCATCTAACCTAGGACAGCTCATAATTCTATGGATAAGAAACTAGCCCAGTGGAGCTTAATTAGAACCAAAAACACAACATGCAGGAGTTTGACTATGTTTTGCTTCCCTGAAGAATTGTAAAATTATGTTGCTTTTTAGTACAAGACTCTAAAGTATTCACCCATGTCTGGATGCTCCCCCCGGGCCTTCGGAGTCTAGTCACTATAGTGCTAGAGATTTCCACAGTTCAGTGTAAGGTGACACTACGCTCTGTCACAGAAAAACGTCTCCAGCTTCCCATTTCCTTTTATCTATGATGCCCAATATAACTTTGATGCTTGGATTCAAGTCCAAACTCATCATTGGCCCAGATCCAGCAGGTGAGCTGGGGGGGGGGGGGGCATGGGGAAGGTCCCTGGGAACATCTGTGGGGCAGGAAGTCATGGGTGTCGGGCAGGGCACTGAGGACCAGCCCTCTAGGGGCTCACACGTTCTCAGACTTAAGACTCAGCAAGTTCTTACTCAATTTCTCTTATTCTTTATAAGCAAAGTTATTAAGGGCTATTTTCTTACTGAAATGTGCTTTTTATACACAATGTGGTGGTTAGATTAGATAAGAAACAGTATATCCAAATTTCTGCAGACTCCTGTTGACCAGGTAACTCAATCAGGGGTTGGAATAGAGCCCCAGGCTTCACTGTAGTTGCCAGTCGGGCACCGTCCATCATCACAGTTCGGCAAATGAGAAACTTTACAAGGCATTCTGTGGCCGG
Organism: Neomonachus schauinslandi; assembly: GCF_002201575.2. NCBI lineage: Eukaryota > Metazoa > Chordata > Mammalia > Carnivora > Phocidae > Neomonachus > Neomonachus schauinslandi. The sequence continues at coordinate 128,814,159 of NC_058406.1, read as the reverse complement.
TGCATAGCCTGTGAGGATGCACCAGACCACGTTCTCCAGTCCGTCAAATGTCCGTGGGGCTCGCAGGCTTCCTAAGACTTTTTACAGCGTTAGGCTGTCTCTCATTACGGCAGGGGCAAGTGTCCCGTTTTCTGCTCTAGATACTGTATGGAGTTCAAGACAGAGTCATTGACTCATCACTGCGCTATGGAAAATCACCCCCTGACTCGATGGATGCAGTATCTCCGAGAGGGGTACACAGTGTGCGTCGATTGTCAACCCCCAGCTATGAACTCTGTGAGCCTTCGCTGTTCCGGAGATGGCCTGGACTCAGATGGGTAAGGGAGGAACACTGGTTGAAGGACGTTCCTTATTTTTCATTTGGAGAGATCTGTCCTGTGTCCCGAACAGCAGACTGTTACGTAGCATATCAGGGCGTGATTTGGGAGTCTAAACACCAAGTAAGGAGAACCCTCTGTCTAGCGATTCCTGAATCCAGGGCCCAGTTTACACTATGGGACTCAGAGGCTCTATAGCAGAGATGAGTGGGTAAATTTGGATATAGGGGTTCATATCATGCTCCCAAATGACCACTGGAAACCTGATCACTCCAAAGCAGTGTTTTGAAAACCACTTGAATCAGAACCTCTTGGGATGGTGATTCAAAAAATTCAGATTCCTGGGGCACCTGGGTGGCTCACTTGGTTAAGCGACTGCCTTCAGCTCAGGTCATGATCTCAGGGTCCTGGGATCGAGCCCTATGTCGGGCTCCCTGCTCAGTGGGGAGCCTGCTTCTCCCTCTCCCTCTGCCCCTCCCCCCCGCTCATGCTCTTTCTCTCTCTCATAAATAAAAAATCTTTTAAAAAAATAAAACATACAGATTCCTGAGCCCCACTTGAGATGAACTAAATCAGAATCTTTGGGGGTGGATTTTTTTTTTTTTTAAGATTTTATTTATTTGAGAGAGACAGAGATAGAGAGAGATAGGGCATGGACGGGGAGGAGAGGGAGAAGCAGGCTCCCCACTGAGCAAGGAGCCCCATGTAGAGCTCGATCCCAGGACCCTGGTATCATGACCAGAGCTGAAGGTGCTTAACCGACTGAGCCACCCAGGTGCCCTGGGGGTGGATTTTTAACCATCTTTTAGGTCAGGAGTTGGCAGGTAGTCGATAATTTCAGCTTTGTGGGCTCTCTGGTCTCACTGCTCAACTCTTGCTATCACAGCATGAAAGCATGCCTAGACTCTATGTGAACAGATGAGCTTGGCTTTGTTCTAAAAATACTGTATCTGTTGGGGTGCCTGGGTGGCTCAGTCGTGAAGCGTCTGCCTTCGGCTCAGGTCATGATCCGAGGGTCCTCGGATCGAGCCCCACATTGAGCTCCCTGCTCCGCGGGAAGCCTGCTTCTCCCTCTCCCACTCCCCCTGCTTGTGTTCCCTCTCTCGCTGTCTCTCTCTCGGTCAAATAAATAAATAAAATCTTTAAAAATAAATAAATAAATAAAAATACTGTATCTATGGACACTAAGATTCGAATTTCATATAATTTTCATGTGTCATGACATATTCTTCTTTTGATTTTCTTTAAAAACAAAAAACTATTCTTAACTCACAGACCACACAAAAACAAAGGGTGGGCTGGATTTGGCCCGTGGGTTGGGGTTTGCTGACCCCTGCCCAGATGATTCAGTCCCACAGCAATGTTTCAGAACCACTGCCCAATGGGAGTAGTCCTAAAACCATGACTGAGAGGGTGGTAGGCTCAGCTTTGCAGGATCAGAAACCTACAGGAATCTATAGATAGTCCAGAAGAATTGACTCTGAAAAATCTATCCCAATCCTATACTCATTTATCAGTTAAATCTGATAATAACACTCTTCCTAAGAGAAGAGTAGACTTCATGCTGGTCAGCTATTGGACAAAGACCAATTTAGGTCACACGTGGATTATGGTTTTAAGTATGTCAGGTGGAACTCGTAAAAATACAGATTAGAAAGTAAAAGAAGGACCTTCCCAGCTAGTCATTATTCCCATAGTATATTTTAATATTTAATAACTTGAATTTATGTTTACTAGTCACTTGTGCCTAATAGCCTTTGTAAGGAGTACACCACATGGACAGTAAAGTAGGTAAGACATTCATATCAAATAGAAACCAAATCTTTAGACTTAATATTTTTCTGAATATCTCATCCATATTTTGTCTTTAGGTGAATTTGTAATTGAATTTGTCCTCAGAAAGTACCTTAAACCCTGGCTGAGATTCCAATGACTTTAAAAGTAATAATTTCAACAATCTGGCTTTGCTTTTCCTGCTTCTCCCATTTTTTCATTATGGAATCAAAGAGTTGAGGATTACAAGAGCTCATTTGGGCAGACCCCTCTAATTTAAATATACATGAAACAGGGACCCATTTTCCTTTATGTAATACTTCGTATAGTCAGATCAAGTGGGAGAAATGAATACAGTAACCTCAAACCGCTCTCTCAACAAGAGGGTATCCTCAAATAGAGATTAATTTGTAACTTGTTTTGATGGAACCCCTAAGAAGGGAAACTCAGTTTGTGATCATTTTTTTTTAATTTCAATTTTTAATGCACTTTAAAACTCCAGGTATGATCATTCTTTGATCAACAACAAAACACCTCAATTTATGATCCTGTAAATTAGAATTCTTTTTGGTTTGCTTTCAGCGTAACTAACATTTTCAAAATATCGTTTCAGAAATCAAACTCTCCATTGGCAAGCAATTGGCAATCCTCGATGTCAAGGAACTTGGAAAAAAGTTCGGCGAGTAGATCAGTGTTCTTGTCCAGCTGTTCACAGTTTTATTTTTATATAGATTGCGATGTAAATATTTCACAGTGTGTTTGTCAACATGCTAAACCTAACCAAGTCATGTGAAGTGCTTCATAAACCTTCAAAAACCATCTGGCCAAAGTCCCTAGAACACATGTTGTTGCCACACTCCGAAGTAGAGAAAGAAAGTGCACGGGCCCATTCTCAAGATGCCCAGTACCTTTGTTTTTATGTTTACTACATTGAGGACCTACCCTAAAGGTTCCTGTGGTTTTGTGACCTTGGCCTTCTACAGAGTCCTCTCATTCAGAGGTCGCCCACACAACACAGAATGCATGTCCATTTGCACTAAAATTACTACAATATGGTCCATTTATTGGTGAGTAGTTGTCATTTAAGGGCATCCGTGCTTTGAATCTTGCATTCCTTCTTTCTGTTCTGTAATCTCTTAAAAACTTCTCACTTGAAAAAATGTATACAGATATATGTATACTCTCACACGTACAGATTCCCATATATTATTCCATAAATTGTGAAATAATGATTTTAAGAAAATAGTCACAAATGATTTTCACAGGACAAGTTAAGATTTAGTAAGCGTTTTGTAATGAAAAGCCAACAGCTATGTTAAAAACACTTTTTTGAAGAAGAAATTTTCTTTGGTTAATTGACAATCAAATGTTCATTCTAGGTCAATAGAAGTTCCTTAAATGCTATAATTTTCATGAAGAGAATTTTGGCACCGATGAATGAAACAATGCTTTAATTATGAAAATTTTACCATCATTAGCACCTAAGATTATTTCCAAGGCTTAAAATTTGAAGCTGACTAAAATAATCTTTCAGATTTAAGTTTAAACTAACTTCAAGCTTAATTGAAGTAAACTTACTACTTTTTTTCTACAGCATACATTTTCTCCTGTTTGGGGTAGAAGGCAGTTATAAATTATGGAAAACGTGGATTTTATCACAAATGCGATGATCACACACACACACAGAAGTATTCGTCTTCTGTTTTATGATTGGAAAACCAGTGAGCCAGAGACAAAGTGGCTTAAGGATGGGTTATTCTGCAGGTCAGCCACAGAGCCCACTCTCAGTTTCTCATCCAGGACTCAGCTTTGATGAAAAACCTGACTATGCCAAAGATAGCTGGGAAAGCTAAGTCCTTTTCAATTCTGAAACAAATTTTAAATTTAGGGTATTTCTCTGGAGAACTGCATCTTAAAATTTAAACTCCTGCAGTTTCATTTATATAAAATATTATTCACTAACAAATGATTTACTAAAATACATATTTCTTGGTACTTATGCGTAATGACAAGAATGACAATAGCAAACTTAATAGGGCTGGAAAAGTCCCTAATATTTAATGCTGAGGGTAGCAGTATTTCTGACTATATATTCATTTAACTGTCAGAGTTGTTTTTATGGTAAATTCTTCAGGGATTAATAATAAAAAATTTGAGTCTCATCAAGGTTAGGACCTTAAACTGTAAGTTCAGTATTAACATTTTAAGACCATTTCTAACCTTTGTAAAGCAAGATTTTTGAAGATATACCTGGGTAATTTTAATGTTACTTAATTAAAATTTTTATACCAGTTAATAAACTCTCTGTTCACATTTTTAAGAGGTCTTTACTTGTTTGACTTGAAAATACCAACATTTTCTGGACTGGTCAGAGAATGAACAAAATTTCACCAAAAACAAAATTTAAAAAACCCCTCAGAATTGATAGGCATACATATGGAGACTATCAGCCATAAAGCTGCTGTATTTATGGTTCCAGGGTGTGTTATATCATTTAACATATTTGAGTTGTATAAAATCATTTTTCACCTTATGTATTTAGTTTTTAGTGCTGGCCATTTATTACTTTCACAGTGAAGTATATTTTTGTTATTTCTATTCTTGAGAACAACTTCATAAGCTAGAAAACTTAACTATTAGTGTTTTTTAAAAGCTTGTTATTAATTCTAACGGAGTCCTAGGAAACAGTTCAGAACTGAAAATTGTAGTCCAAGCGATTAAGGAAGAACCAAAAGTTTTATTTTCAAGGTTAAAGATCAAAGTATTTAAGAACTCTTCAGTATTCTTTCTCATTGAGTACAAAGGGCTGGCCCTGCCACAGGCATTCTACAGTGATATGCATACCCTAGAATTACTTAATAGGTTGATTTTTCAAAAGTGTACGTGGTAATTTGAACAAAAATAAATATACCAAAAAATTATATGTGTGTATATATATATATGTTTATATATGTGTGTATACACACACACACACACACACACCCAGGAAAAACAAAGAAAGGAATTAGGGATGGTGATCACTCAGAAGGGGAGAATGATAAAGAGATGGAAAAAAAAGAAAAGAAAAGAAAAAGGATCAAGGTGAATTATAATCACACTATTCTCTTTTTAGGATCTTTCTTGGGATGTTTTTGAGAATGCTATAATTAAGCATAAATATCAACAGCAATAATTTAGCCATCTTTTCTGGTTATGCGCAAAAATGATGCAAAATAAAACTGGTTATATTCTCTAAGAACATTCTAGTGAATATTCATATAAATAACTCAAGCTGACTTAGAAAATAAAGACCTGGACATTCTGAGGTATAAGCAATCAGGTGATGAGCTTCTTCCCCAAATCCAATTGAGATTACAGGATTCACAGCAGAGAAGTCCATAATATAGCTGGGGAGGGCGGAAGTGGTGGTAGGAATCACCCCAAAATCAGAAACTTTGAAGAATTTTTTTTGAAGACTGCAAGAAAATGGGCTTCTCCTGATGGCTAAACCAAAACAGAGAGTGTACCCTTTAAAACATGTAGAAAAGAAGGTGGAATCAGAGGTGAGAGCCATTCTTCCTGGGGTGGAGAGTTCCCACTGAGCAACAAACAAGATGGATTTTAAACATCCTACCACTAGAGACAAATTTGTGAAATTTAAAATCAAGGATAAAGAAGAAAGAGAAAGAAAACCCAGATTACCTACAAAGGAACAAGAATTTTCATGGGAAGACACGGTGTTCTCATCAGTATCCTTGGATGCTTGAGGTCTAATGGAATAAAGCCTCCAAGCACTGAGGGGAAAATAATTTTGAAACTAGCATTCTCTGTCAGCCAAACTACTAATAAAGTGTGAAGGCAAGAGACTGATTTTCAGAAGTATAAGGACACAGAAGCTTTATGAGAGTCCTAAATAGGGTTTTGTTTTGTTTTGTTTTTCATTTAAACATGGCAGGTTGAACATATATTTGCCTCCCAATTCCCAATAAACTTGAAGGATTTTTTTTAAAAGATAAAAAATATAATGATAAGAGGATCAAGAGAGACAAAGATAGCAGGAAAGGGATGGCCACCAGATTTTGGACCAGAAAAGCAGATGGCTGTCTAAGAAGAGAGGAGAAAGCCAAATGCCTACTGGAGTGAATCTGGATGAGCAAGGTAATTTACAGCACCTTGGAAAGGTTCCAGATACTTCCTTTAATGGAATGGTTGACAGTTGGTATAAGAAACAGAGCCTTAAATTCTCTCCAGCCAGGCAACAGCCTGACAGGTCTACTCTTGGGAGGGACTCCAGATTGGAAACACCGGAGACAGCAACTGAGAACGGAAACTGAGTGAGTCTCCATTCTGAATGGTGACCCCCAAGTCTCTCCTCCACATGCTCTGAGAATACTGCAACCAGGGGTGTATACTCCCCTCCCACACTCCCACTCTCATCCGCTCACAGCAGTTTGTTAGATTCCTCTCTGAGGAAATCGATCATCCAAGAGAAATGACTGCAGGTACTGACAGCTAAAATAGCCAAGTTCCTGTCCCATCACTATACAGGGATACCTTGATCTTGACATGGGAGCACCCATCAGTGCTCACAGAGCCTCCTGCCAGCTTTTTTTTTTTTTTTTTAAGATTTTGTTTATTTATTTGACAGAGAGAGAGAAAGCGAGAGAGGGAACACAAGCAGGGGGAGTGGAAGAGGGAGAAGCAGGCTTCCCGCTAAGCAAGGAGCCTGATGCGGGGCTCGATCCCAGGACCCTGGGATCATGACCTGAGCCGAAGGCAGATGCTTAACAACTGAGCCGACCAGGCATCCCTCCTGTCAGCTTTTTCATTCTCCCTCATAAATATAAATGAACAGCCCAGGACAAGCAGATATTTGAGGAAAACCACTAACAAACAGAGAAACCAAAATTAAATAGAAAAAAAGCAATATAACAAAACTCAGAGGCAATAAACAATGCCAGGATCAAAAGAGATGAAATAATATCAATCATGAAATAAGAACAGGATGCCCAGAGAAGGAAACGTTAAAACTTCTTGAAAAAGGAGAATTAAAACCTCTTGGATATTAGAAAGATTGATAATAGAAAAATGTTGTAACATTTGGAAGTTAAGCAATATTTTCCCCAGAAAGTAAACAAAAAAATTAAACACAGAAATTAGGAGACAAAAGATAAAAAATTAGAAGATCAAAGAGACCCAACATCTGGATAATGGGAGTTCTAGAAAGAGAGTACAAAGAAACTAGGAGGGAGATTACTCAAGAATAATATTTTTCAGAACTTAGCATATACATTGCCAAAGCCACTGAGTGTCTGTCTCATTAGTTAAAAAAAAAAAAAAAAAAATTCCCATTAAAACACATTACCATGAAATTCTAGATCACTGGACACAGAAAAGAATCTAAAAGCTTCCAGAGAGAAAAATGTAGGTCACATGCAAAGGATCAGTAACCACAATGGTTAACAGACCACTTGAAGCAATATTTGACCCTAAGGAGAAGAAAGCAATGCCTTTGAAATTCTGAGAGAAAGTATTTTCCAAATTAAAATTCTATATCCAGTAAAACTGTTAGTCAAATACAAGGATAGAATAAGAATATTGTCAAACATGTAAGATAATAGTTTTCCATTCTATGCATCTTTTCTTGAGAAGGTACAGGAAGAGGAGCTCTACGTAAATGAGAGTATAAACCATAAAGGAGGGTCCAGGAAGTAGGAAATCGCATGAAGGAGAGATGATTGGGATCCCCAGGACAAAGATAAAGGGACATGTAAGCTTGACAGCTGTGCAGCAGGCCTGGAGGGCAGCCAGACGCATGAGAGCAGGAGGAAGGAGGTCACCAAGAAAACAATGAAATCAACAGAATATCTGACATATTTCACAGTATATTCAGAGATTTTTCAGCTGGGCCAGAGAATCTGGAGATCATAAATGATGGGTACACACAGCTCAGGTGTACGTAACAGAAAACTATTATAATACAAACACTGATTACTGACTTAACCAAAAATGGATACAAATACTCTGGAAGAACTGGGGAGGAGAAGCATATGTATGGTGCAATGTGTGTGTTTGCAGGGCCTGGGGGGAGAGCATGCAAGAGACCTAAAACCTCACCCTATATAGGGGGGGGGGGGGTCAATAATCTAATATCTCAAACTGGAAAATAAACAGCAGCGTGAGCATATTTTTATTAAAAAATATGCTCACTTGACAAAAGAGTTGAAAAAGTTGAGAATGGTCACCTTTAGGGAGAATTGAAAGGCAGTGGAAGGGAAGAAATGTTTTCCATTTTAAGCCATGTAGAACAATTTTATTTTTAAAACTATGAACATGGATTACTTTAGTAAAAATGGAAATAAAAATTCCAAGAAAAAACTGAAAATATAAGTATGTCAAAATGTGAAGCAAACTAAAATGTGACATGGTTTTGAGCTACTAGGGTAGGGGGGATGGATAGAAAGACACAATGAGAGAGAGAGAGAATACAATTTACCTTGACACTTCTTTGAGTTGCAAGAATTCATGATTACAAGATTACATATTTTGAGTTAGTCACACTCCTAGGATCTCATGTGAATAATACATGGTATAGTCATAATACAGGTTTATTGGTTTCTGATTTTTTAGAATTACTCCATATCGAAGGCACAAAATATTTCACTATAATTGTTAGACTGAATGCTAAAAACGAATCAAACCAATCCAAACAAACAGAACCCTTGGCAATGTAATAGGGATGGGCATGGGAAGCTGGGGAGAGCGGAAGTGCTGAGTTTAGGGGTCCTGATTTCCTCATCCTACTTTGGAGTCAAGGAATCCTGTCTACAGCTGAGGGCATAAGAGAAGCTTTAGTAACTCAAAAAAGAAATACATTGGAGGAAGCTCAGGAGGAGCATGGGAGGGAAGGAAGGCAGAGGTGTGAGGCGAGTTAAATGTCTCCTGTGTCCTATCGGGGAGTTACGGTAATAGCAACAGCCAAGCGTAAGTTATCAAGATATGGAAGCATAAGCAAAAGGACTCATTATAGGATTCATTTGGATAACAACTCATCAAAGTCGTTACTGTTGTTTTTATCCACTTGGTAGTGGTAGAAAGCCTTAGAATTAGAGAAACTTAAAATAGCATCTCTGAAATAATGAAAAGATTCTTGACAGTGAAAAATACACTTCAATTACAGGCGTATTTGAGGAATTCTTGTATATTTTACTTGCTGCTGCAGCTGCCAAGTTCCACTAGTATTGAGAACACTGAGGTAGGCTTTTTTATGAGGGACATCAACATTCCTGGACTAAAGAGGGAAGAGAATTCTGCCCCTTTTTTCTGATAAAGAAAACTTCTAATTGCGGGACATCAGCAGTTCAGTAAAAGTTCTGTCACCAATGCGATTCTGCCAAAATGCAAGTTAGAATAAATGAAGCTTGATTCCTCATCTGTGCCATGTAATTATTAATACTGTTCTGCCTCCTCATCAGGGTTTTGCAAGAGTTATAATCCATGCAAAGTAAAGCGCTCACAAATTTATAAAGACAAAGACAGATGTGAGCTCTTCATGGACTCAAGTGGAAGGGAGAACATTCTTTAAATAATTTTCTTGTAAAAAACAAAGACACTGAAAAAGTATTCTTTTCCTTTGAGAGGTGTAGATTATATAAACCATCACACTTCTTGTGTCAAATTGTCTTTTTATTCTTGCTCTCTCAACACAGGATAGGTTTAAGTGAAGGCTTGCTTTAAAGTATTTTGACATATGAAGGTGTTATGTTATGTTTTTTGGCTCTCAGCTGCAAATCCCTTTCTCTGCCCTGCTTTGTGATCCTAGAGCTAGAACTCCTGTACACAACTCTTGACATAACGGTTAAGCTTTATCAACAGAGGGCGCTGGAGTGACTCCGAGTGTCGGTGACAGCAAGACCACTCCCTTCCAGTTCCGGCCCTGTTACATAGTGTGGGAGCCACGTGGATGAGCTCCGTCATCCCCACACCGCCCAGTAATGGTGGCTGCTTTACCAGACCAGCACCACCTGTACCCTCTGCCAGTCTCTTCACCTGCAGCAGGCTGTGCTCCACCACTCGGCAGAGGGAGGGGGGCCCATATACAGCCAGTAGTTACCATCTTCTCTTGCTCCGAAATGGGGGCAGAAAGCAAAGCCCAAGGCCAGACCAAGGTGGGATATAATTAAACAAGGATGCCAAAAGACTGTATTCTTAGAGGAAGACTGAGCTGGAAGTAAATCCAAAACGGTCCCCTTCTCCCTAAGGAATTGTGGGAGTATTACCTTGGCCTAATGAAGGCTGTCACCACAGTCTGCTGTCTTGTGAATCTGCACCCCAGATTCTCATCACCAGGCTGGTCTTTAGAAACCCCACGCTGTTAATTTACTTTAAAAGTGGTTCCCAACTTGGAAATTTCCAAACCTGGAAGGAAAAAAATGAGAATTGAAAGACATTCCCAGTTTCAGAAGTAACTGCTTCCCAGAACAAAGTCCTACAAATTTTAAAGAAAACAAAATCTAGAACTCAAAGGCCAGGGCCAGCAAACTACAGCCTGCAAGCTAAATCTTGCTGCGGGCTGTTTTTGTAAATACAGTTCTACTGGAACACAACCACACCCACTCATTTAGTATTTACGTGTATGGCTAATTCCAAGCCGACCCGACAGGCCGTTCTGCCCAAAAAGCCTAAAATATTTTATCTGGCCCTTTATAGAGAAATCTTGCCAACCCCTGGCTCAGACCACTGACATTTAATATAATTATTGACGTGTTTGGATTCCAGTGTGCCAATTCTTGTTTGTCCCTGTGGTTTCTTTTTGCTTCCTGTTTCCCCTACCTTTCACTTTCTTTTGAATTATTTGAATAGTTTTTAATATTCCATTTTTAATTTATCTGTTGGCTATATATGTGTTCTTTAAAATGGTTCCTCTAGGGATTACAGTATCATACCCAGCTTTTCCATTTATTTAGGAGTTAATATTATTCCTAATATTAGACTTCATGTAAATTGGAAAAGCCTTGCAGCAATAAACTGAAACAACTTTGAGCCGGAATATAAAAATGGACAATGGGTAGACCTTATATGACAACAAACTCTGACCCTATGACCTCTGTGGCAACCAGTTTAGGGCACCGAATGAAACCCCTGCAGCCACCCACTCAGAATGGTCGAGACTCAGTTGATGACTGCCAACATCCTGATTTTTTGTCCAGACTCAGGACCGAGCAGAGAAAGGCAAATATGTTCCCCCAAACAATCACGTAAGATGTGTGCTGCTCCAGCTTCCTCATGCCAATGACCTCCAGTCAGAGCATGCCCGCAGCTTTGTTTCTCACTAGAAAGCTTTCCCATTACAAACTTCAGCCTGCGTCTCTGCAAAAGCCCAAGTAGTCGGTGGCTGCCTCCCTTGCTAGAGCAAGCTCTGAATAAACAGCCTGAATGGTTAAATTTCTGAGTGGTGTTTATTTCCATAACTCAAATGTTTAACAACATAATAAATGTGATACAATCATATATTACTGTATACATGAACAAACTACAGCTACATCCACGAATTGAAAGAAAAAAGGCCAAAAAATTAGAGTTATATCATTTCCTTAGATGTCTCAAGTCAAAAAGAAAAGATTATTTTCCTGGCCTTAACAGATTGGCTTAGTTGGGGCTCATTCAACGGGTAGCCGGATCACTTACAACTCTGCTTTATCCTTCACCTCCTGTACTTGTGAAGCTCAAAGATCAGAGGTGGAGGCCTAGGGTCCTCCCAAGTCTTTTCTGAGACTGTGCAGTCCTGGACATGCGGGCGGCCTTGCGGATTCCTACTCGAGTCCTTCAAAGCCTTTCTTAACCCCACACCACCGCCCCCTACCCCCCTGTATCTTCCTCCCCAGACTTCTGGTTTGTGTGGCATAGGACACTAGACAGCTGTAGGTAATAGGTTTTTAAAGCCTGGAGACCTCAGAGGGGGACAAACAAAGGCAAATTTCTGAATTAAACCCTCAGGGAAATGCCAGACAGGTCAAGACACAACAGTGTGAGAACAAAGTGTCCCCTTTGGCACCATCAAGCCACACCAAGAATTTCTCACAAAACTTAGTGCCTCTTTATTAAGCACTGTTCCAGTTGTTTTGATTATATCCCAGAGTTTCAAAAATTAGATTTTAACAGTTTCTGTCAGCTTAATAGCTGTCTCAGTAAAGGGACAAGTCTTTGGAGCTCCCTACTCCACCAATTTTGGTGATGTCACTATGTCACATTTTAGAAAGATGACATTTTAGGGCGCCTGGGTGGCTCAGTTGGTTAAGCGACTGCCTTCGGCTCAGGTCATGATCCCAGGGTCCTGGGATCAAGTCCCCCATCGGGCACCCTGCTCAGAGGGGAGCCTGTTTCTCTCTCTCCCTCTGCCTGCCACTCCCCCTGCTTGTGCTCGCTCTCCCTCTCAAAGAAATAAAATCTTTTAAAAAATAAATAAATAAAAATAAAAAGATGACATTTTAGAAACGGAGGACAGATGAGTGGCTGCCAGGGGTTGGAGGAATGATGCAGGTGGGAGAGGAGCAGCAACAGGAGGGATCCTTATGTGTTGGAGCTGTTCAGGATCTTGCCTATGGTGGTGCATACATGAACCTACTCAAGTGATAAATTATTTAGAACTAAATACACACATACCATACAAGTAAAACCGGGGAAATGTGCATAACGTTGGTGAATTGTATCAATATCCTGATGGCGATATGCTGTAGTTTTATGAATATTCAGGGGAAGAAAAATCGGAGGAACAAAAGTACAAGGAATCTCTCTGTATCATTTCTTAGCAACTGCATATGAATCTACAATTATCTCAAAAATTTTAATTAAAAAAATTCAGATTTCAGATTTAAGATGAGGAAGTTTTAGAAACACATTATCCAACTTATTTTGCTTCCCTTTTTATATGCATCCAGAAGTTATATGATAGAAATTTATCTTTAAATAAATCTAAAATAGCTCTTTTTTAAGAAGTAAAATAAAATTCTCAAGAAAGCACCATACTATAGTATAATTACACTGATCTTTTTTAGTGGCACATAAAATAATTGAGCATCTCCCAGTTAGTGGAAACAGGATTTGATGATTTATGGTATGTCTGGAATGAGGTTTACTTACAGGTCCATTTTGGTTCATGTCGCTAGCTTTGGCACTAACCATCAACATGTCTGTAATAAACAGTGACAGTGACTAGTGGTGTAATAGGATAGATGGAGTCAGGAAGCATACAGTAATTATCCACATTTCTGTTTACTATATATATAAAGACATAACTTCAGGAACAATGGGAAAGTAATGTATGTGACTTTAATACAAAATGAAATATAAATTATTAAATACTACCATTTAACTCTGTACACCAATACTTCAGTATTTCCACTCATTGAATAAAGCACATATAACTCAAAAGGCTAAGTAATTCTTAGTTTATGACTAAATTCTCTAAAAAATAAAATGCTGGTGAAAAGTCAAAATTGTTCAGTAAGATATGGATGACCTTATTTATTTAGCAATTATCACAGACATCAAAATGATCATGGGTAACACTAATTTAAGCACTTACAGAATACCACTTAGGCCCAATATTGATTTATTAAATGAAAATATAGAGGAAAAAAAAAATCAAAGAAACTGGTATTTATGGCACCAGGTTAAAGGCAGATTTAAAACCACCTTTGTCAAGGTTTTAACACTGGAACGAAGTTAAATGTACCTAAATGGGACATGAAGCTGTTCTTGGTAATAGTACAAACTTTGTCCTCCTATGGGTATTACTATTTTTAAGTTTTCTCCTCTATATGAAACAACTGAAAAGAAAATTTAAGAATGTTACAACTCATGGATTACTTTGTACATGTATCATTCTATATACAAATGTATTAGTAACTAATATATTAAGGCCATAAATCAAGTCTTAAAAAAACTTCACTTTTATGTGTGTTACAAAGGTCAAGTCAGCTTAGAGACACAGAATAGGTTAATAGGAATAAATATTTTTTCTCTTACCAGATTTTCAATTTTTTTTTTCTTAATTGGAATAGGATTTGGGGATAGGGTTATTGAAAGCACCAGGGTTCAACAAATCTACATTTTATCAGAGGAAAAAGATTCTTAAAGAATGCAATGATGGCATATAATCTTACTCTTATAGCATAAATCTTCATATTAGTTGAAGTGATACTATAGATACTGTAATGCTTTAGACAAAAATTTTAAGATACATCAATGACCACCAAGTTTCAAACAAAATGCAGTGATCAAAATATTTAACTGTCCTTCTATCAAGCTTTTACAAACACATTCAGTCTTCACTGTCTGAGCAAATCAGTTTTAGCTTCTTCATAGTCCTCCATCTGTCTTTCAACATGACGCCTGTTCGGTTGTTGAATTTATAATTTAACAGTATTTTAGACCAGTTTCCCTCTCCGTATTTCCTCACACCGGATCTCAGATTCTTGTCTTCTTCCCAAAGCCATGCCTTTTGATAAAACACCAACAGTTATTCACAGAAACAATTCTTTAAAGAACATACTATAAATCCAACTGTTTTTAATCAAAATAGTATTAGTTTCTTAAGGATGGAAGAATTTGCATATACATTTCTTAGATTTCTGTAAGAGCTTATGTTTATAAGATTTCTCAGGGTCCTTACTATTATTGTTCATTTTACATAAGCATAGTATGGCTCAGCTGCCCAAGATCAGATGGCTACAAAGTGACAAAGCTAACCCAACCCAATTTATCAGACTTTAAGCCTACATTGTCTCTTACAATGCTTTTCTACAATTGTTATCAAATTGGTACTCCCCCCCACCTTTAAAAAAAGATTTATTTATTTTGAAGAGAGAGAGAGCAAGTGCATCATTTGGAGGAGGGGGCAGAGGGACAGAAGCAGACTCCCTGCTGAGCAGGGAGCCCAACCCGGGGCTCAATCCCACAACTCTGAGGTCGTGATCTGAGCCAAAACCAAGAGTCAGACACTCAACCAACTGAGCCACCCAGGCACCCCCAGATTGGTACTTCTTAATCCCACTAAATAGAACTTATGAATATTTAATACTTCAATAATGAACTCAGTGAAAACCCAGTTCTATGTTAGGCAAAGTATACACAGCCATAAACCTCAAATCTTCCCTAAAACAAATTCTTAAAAACACAACTAAAAAAGACTTATTCAAAACATATTATTTTATTTTGGAGAAAATGGCTGAAAATTTTTAAAAATCAAGTTAGCACCATACACAGAAAAAAACTGATAGTTGGCATTTGCTACAGGTGACCAACTAACCTATCCCTTTTGCTGACATGCTGAAGGAGCAAATGACTGAGTGATTATTTACTGTGTCTAGACTATGATTACTTTCTCCAGCTGAATTTCCTATTTTCTTTAAAAATCCATTCATCATCAAGTCATGAAAAGATAAATAGTGTATGATTTCGCTTACATGAGGTATCTAGAATAGTCAAACTCACAGAAACAAAGTAAAATAGTGGCTGCCAGGGGATGGGAAGAAGGGAGAATGGGAAATTGTTTAATGGGTACAGAGTTTTAGTTTTGCAATATGAAAAAGTTGTAGAGATTGGTTGCCTAAACAATGCAAATGCACTTAATGCCACTAAACCATACACTTAAAAATGATTAAGATGATAAATTTTGTTATGTATGTTTTACTACAAAGATATAAAAAAGTTAAAAAATGAGCAAGGACTTGATAGACATTTGTTCAAAGATACACAAATGGCCAATAAGTACATGAAAAGATGCTCAACATCACTAATCATTAGGGAAATGCAAATCAAAACCACAAAATATCACCTCACACCCATTAGCACATCTATCATCAAACAAAACAAAAAACAAAAACAAAATACCACAGAAAATACTAAGTGTGGGTGAGGATGTGGCGAAATTGGAATTCTTATGCACTGTGGGAAGGAATGAAAAACTGACCGCTGTGGAAAACAGAATGGTGGTTCCTCAAAAAAATTAAAATTACCATGTGATCCGGTAATTCTACTTGTGGTATATATCCAAAAGAACTGAAAGCGGGGACTTGAAGAGAAATCTGTACACGCATGTTGGTAACAGTGTTAGTAGGCAAAAGTTGGAAGCAACCCAAGATATCCACTGATGGATGGATGAACAAAATGTGGTATATAAATACAGTGAGATTTTATTTAGCCTTAAAAAGTAAGGAAATTCTGACACATACTATAACATGGATGAAACTTGAGGACATTATGCTAAGTGAAGTAAGTCAAACACAAAAGGACATATATTGTAGGATTCCACTTGTATGAGAGGTACCTAAAACAGTCAAACTCGGAGATAGAAAGTAGAATGGTGGTTCTACTTTCCACTTTACAGAGGCATGGGAGAGGGGCAAATGGGGAGTCCGTGTTTAACGGATAAATAGTTTTTGTTTTGCAAGTTGAAAAGAGTTCTGTGGATAGACAGTGGTAATGGTAGCACAACAATATGAATGTGTTTAATGCCACTGAACTATATACACTTTAATACAGTTAAGATGGTAAATTTAATTATGTGTATTTCACTACAGTTCAAAAATTCCAACTCAGCTGTCTGATGCACTATTAAAAAGAACTCAAGGTGGCTTCAAGAAGATAAACCTGAGATGAAAACTCTTGTGTATGGCTCAATGCCATAAAACTGGCAGTGACCATAATTAAACCCTTGTATAAGTTTGTCTGAGGTGCCTCGTCTTGGCAACCGTGCTGTCTTCGAGTGCGTGGTATGTATGGCTAATTCATCTCTAGACAAAGACAAAGAGGACATCCTCCTGTGGCGGTCTACCATGACCAACCCAGCCCACTTCTCTTATCAGTCATCACTCCTACAAGCTTCAAGTCACTGCTTGTCACTGATGCAAAACCAAAAGAGATGTAAATTTTCCGTGTTTGGGTGAGGAGTTTAAAAAAGAGAGAGATGGACTTACCAATTAAAAGTACTTCAGCAGTGGGTTATTAATCTTTGGGGTCATATAGATCTTTGAGAATGTGATAAAAGCTATGGATCCATCTCACAGACAAGTGAAGATATACAAAATTTTACATAACATTTCAGGGGCCACTTAGACTAAACCTAAAATATCGTTTTTACAGTCCCCAAGTTAAAAATTTCTGTTGTGTAAGAAGTTGCTATAGTTTTGTTCAATTTTAAAAAGTAGTCCTTGGTTTATGTAAATTTCATATATACAACACAGTTTTCTTGTTCAAATATGAACTAATTACTTTTAATAGAGTGCACAGATGATATCTGATACAATACAAAAGCTCATTTATCTCAAGAAATAAGTAATATTCTCTGCCTGAATCCTATTTAGGTTCCTGGGTACAAGTTTAAGCAGTGTTTTCCAGTGGATCCCATACAGCAGAGGTAGCAAGCTACTGCCAAAATCCACCCTCAGCCTGTTTGCACTGCCCAGAAGCTAACAACAACAAGCTAACAATATTCAGTGTTAGAACAGAAAGAAAATATAAGGGTAGTACAATTTCATGAGTGTACTCTTTTGCTTACTCTTTTTCATTTCTTCATTTTATATCCTTGACTTATTGTTCTAGATACCATTCATAATGTCACAGAGTTAACAAAGAGTTTAAGATGATCTATTTTAGGACATAAAAAAAAAAAATCTGTGTTCTTTGTGCTATTCTGTCTCTTCCTTTCCATGAAAAATTAAAAACAGAATCAATAAAAAAATCATAACAATCCTGGTCAAACCCAAAACCCAAAAAGATACAAAGAGCACATAAATTCAAACACACCAATCCTTTTCTTTCCTAAGGCTAAAAAGTTTTTATATGACTTATATTTGAAAATTGTCTATCATTTTTAATGCCTTTCAGAGGAAAAAACAATGGTCTATAATGTCTTAAAATGATACTATTTATAGTAAAAAAAAAGTTATAGTAATTCCATTATATACCATCTCTGGGGAAAAAAGTCTTCGTTGTTGAAAGACATTTACTTTCCTTGTTTAATAGAATAAATTTACAAAAGGAAGTCTCTTTGTAAACTGGGATGAGGCTGGCAGAAATACCTTTGTCTGTTTAACAGACAAATACAACAAGGAGAAATTGTCCAATCTGGTACAGACTACTGCAATAAAAATTTTTTAAGAACCAAAATGTTAACACAAAATAAGATAAGATCTGTCACTCATCTGAAAAAAGTCCCACTCAAAAAGCCAACAGGGGAAAGTGAAAAATAAAATGAGACACTTGTGATAGCCACAGAATTCTTTTTTGGCATAGTAAACAGTGATAGACAATATCATCTATATTCTGTTCTTTAAATTACATAGTTGATTACCCACATTTTGTTTTGAATACAAAAAAACAGAAAACGAAAAACCAGAGTAACTTTTTTTTTTTTTGATATACGTCTATAAAGAACACCTACAATCCCATTCAGAATTGTTGCCAGAAGAACTACAGGGGAAGATCACTTAAAATATGAGGCAGAGACTTCTAGTTTTGGGACCGACATATAAAAACCTTGGAAATATCACTCCAGTCCTCACAACAAGAAAAAAACTAAACCAACTGAAAGTCAACAACTCTTTGTAGATCCATCAGAGAACTAACATCAACAGGCAAACTGCTGCCATAAAAACTAGAAAAACAGAAAGGTAGATACAGAGAATCACAGCTTACCAGGAACAGAAGCTCATACCTGGAGCCAGTACTGATAGAAACACTTAACTATCTTGGATGAACTGATGGAGGCTTACTATGGGCAAGCCTGAGTTAAGAAACTCCAGGTGCCCAATCTTAGTGGGGCCCACAACTCCAACTCATTTCCACCTAACTCCAGCCCCCTCTAGCCTTCCATGTCAGGAGGGAAATACCCAGCTTCAGCCCCTTCTAGGCTTCCTTTCTCACCGAAGAGGGGGAAATAAAAGCTGAGAAGCACATATGAAGGTCTTAGTCCAGGACACAAACTCACTGAAAATCACACAAAACTAGAGAATACTTCTCTCCTTCATCTTACCATATTATTTGGGCTCCTGTAAATCAATTGCCTTAGCTGAGAGAGCTGCCTCAGACCCTTACTAAGGAGTCTAGGGAAAACCAAAGACAGCAAGAGAGACAAAAATAAGGAAATTTTAGCCTCTGACATCTATGGCTACAGCGAATAGGAAATAAAGCCTAACTCCTGGCTAGACAAACATCAAGTCTCACACCAAACGTCAGTTTACCTCTGCTCTTTTACCTGATACATCATGTTCAGCTATCAGCAAAAAATGGGTAAGGTACACTAAAAGGCAAAAAACCACAATCTGAAGGGACAAAGCAGCATCAGCCTTGGCTATGACAGAGATTTTGGAATTATCAAAGTGGTAATTTAAATAACTATGATTAATGTCAAGGGCTCTAATGGAAGAAGTGGACAACATGTAAAAACAGATAGGTAAATGTAAGCAGAGAAATGTAAACCTTAAGAATCAAAAGGAAATGCTAGAAATCAACACATAGTAATAGAAATGTAGAATACCTTTGATGGGCACATTAGCAGACTAAACATGGATGAAGAATCAGTGAGCTTGAAACTAAAAAGAGAAACTTCCCAAACTGAAAAGCAATGAGATAAAAAGAATGAAAAAAAAAAAAAAGAGAGAGAGAGAGAGAAACAGCTAAGTACTGTGGGAAAATTACGAAAGAGGTGACCTATAGATAATGGGACATCAGAAGGAGAAGGAATAGAAGAAAGAATTGAAGTAATAATGGCTGAGAATTTTCCAAAATTAATGACAGACACCAAAACAGATGCAAGAGACTTCAGGAACACAAAGTAGGGCAAATTCCAAAATATCTACACCTTCGTACATCATACTCAAAGTGCAAAAATTCAAAGACAAAAAGTATGTATGACTTTTGGCTGCATAGAGTGTCATATGGTTGGCATTTCCCCATTCTCCTTTGGGAATTCACCCAACAGCATCAAGGAAAGAAATAAAATCTTAAACTCTTAAAAAAATTCAAAGAACCCTATGACCTGAATCATAATATAGGTGGAAGGGGTACACTATTGGTGGAAATTGACAAAAGATATGCAAAGAAGCAGGGCAGAGCCACTCTGCCTATAGATCTCAGAAAGCCTGTGATGTGCAATTTTCCAGAGTAAAGAAAACATAGCCTGAGGTGCACACCTTGAATCCCCGGTCTGCCAACAGCAGGAGCCTCCCTCAACCTGCAGTTGCTCTAAATAATAAAGGTGGTGGTACTAAATAAGGAATCACATGGATAAGCAATATTTACAGGAAGCAAATCAGAAGTAGGAATTGCTTGCTATGTTCACTTGAGACACAAGAGATATTCCTAGTAGCCTGGAATTTGACCCTAGCCCCAGTGTCTCAACATGGACCATTTACAAGTAGCTTTTTGAGAAAACAAAACAAAACAAACCACATCTTAAATAAAGGAGAATAAGAGCACACGGCCACCTTCAACTTCTAGCTAGATTTATTTACTTGCTATAAACAACTAGAAAACCAGATAAAATACAGGAAACAATGGTTTGAGACACTGGACAGATGCCACAAGACTATAATCACTGAGTGCAGAAATGAAGTGAGTCGTAAAACTGACCCATCTTAACTTTCTGTATAGAAAAATTCCCTATCAAATGGTTTCTTCTTTTTTTAAGGCACAGAAGGACCTTATTTAAATTGGATCCCTATTAGGAAAATATGAATATAAAAGCTTATAATATGGATTTAAGTCCCACTTTACATTGATATATAGACCTTATGATAGTATCACAATAATTCTAAATAAATATTATTGTCAGTACCCAACTTAAGGCTATTTTAAAAATACAGGTGAAATATTTTATTTAGAACTTAGAACAGGTGGATTGGCCTGTTGGCAAAATCAAAGATAGTTAAGTGGAAACATTTTACATTCAAGATCTTTTAGGTTTGAGCAGAAATAATGTGAAATAATCACAATTAATGTCCATTAAGTCTTATTTAAATATAATAAATACCTGTTTTTTCCTAGATCGATGTTTTTTAGAAGTTACTGGCTGACTGTTCAAAACATGTCTTCTCTCTTTTTCACCAGCTTGTCTCCTGAGTCTTTTCATTCTTTCACCTAAAAGTAGAAATAATCATCAAAAATTGCTTCACATTAAAATAAAAAGGGGGCTATTTTTAAAGGTTACCATTAAATTCCTATCTATTATTTAGCTATTTTAAATAAAAAGAACTAATTTTTTCCCCTTTGAATCTGGAAGCAGCACAGTACAATGCAAAGATCAGTTTCTGAAAATCATAGGGGGTTACTGAATGCTGATTCTTTTACGTCTTTAAATAAGTTATCTCACCTCCCAGAACGTGTCCTTTTTCATTACCTGTTAAAAAAAGGAAAAACATTTATCTTACAGGATTGCTAAAATTTTCTTAAGATAATGTTTAAGGAATATTTTACCTAGTGTAAGAACTATAGCCCTTCCCTCATTCCTTCTTTCTTATTCATAGTCAGTTTAGTAAGATAAGAATGTATATGTAACTGAAAAGAGAACTGTTAACTACTGAAAAAAAATTGTTTATACAAAAAACCTTAAAGAATCTACAAATAGAATTAAAAAGAGTTTAGATGGTTGGATAGAAGATCAATAAACAAATCTCAATAGTATTTGTTCATTAGCAATAGTTAAAATATTTAAAACACTCAAAAGATAATGTTTACAATACTAACAAAAAATAGAATATTCTTAGGAATAAATCTAGCAGTGGTCGGGCGCCTGGGTGGCTCAGTCGGTTGGGCGTCTGCCTTCGGCTCAGGTCATGGTCCCGGGGTCCTGGGATTGAGTCCCGCATCGGGCTCCCTGCTCTGTGGGGAGCCTGCTTCTCCCTCTCCTCCCCACTTGTGCTCTCTCTCTCACTATCTCTGTCTCTCTCTCTCAAATAAATAAAATCTAAAAATAAAATAAAATAAAATAAAATCTAGCAGTGGTCAAGATCTATATGTAGTAAATTATAAAGTTTTACTATATATGTATATATATACACTATACATTATAAGAAAATATATATGACAATCTAAATAGAGTAATATAGGGGCACCTGGGTGGCTGAGTCGTTAAGCGTCTGCCTTCGGCTCAGGTCATGATCCCAGGGTCCTGGGATCGAGTCCCGCATCAGACTCCCTGCTCAGTGGGAAGCCTGCTTCTCCCTCTCCCACTCCCCCTGCTTGTGTTCCCTCTCTCACTGTGTCTCTCTCTGTCAAATAAATAAATAAAATCTTTAAAAATAAATAAATAGAGTAATATACTTCTGTTCATGCATAGGAAGACTTAACATAATTAATATAAAGTCTATAATTCATACTAATATATAATAACTGTGTCTGTTCTTTCCAAAAGTATCTATTGTTACAATGCAATTTCAAATGAAAATTTCAACAGGGCTTTTTGTAGGACTTAACATTATTCTAAAATTATGTGTTATGAGAAGTAGTCCACCACTGGCCCCGAGCATCCCTGCAGTTTTTGCTGAATGTACAAGGCTTATTTGTTTCCTGATACTAAACAGTTTTGTAGTCATATAGGCACCTAAGTAGATCAAAGGAACCATAGCCTAACCACCATGTAACTACCCTCTCCTGGGAGGGGACTGGCTGGTTTGCTATCCTGTTTTGCTGCTTACTCAAAAAGAGGTAGGCCCTTGGCACTAAGTTTCTCAGTTACAATACAACCTATCTGCCTGCACAGCATCTACCTGGGGCCATTGCACTGCCTATGGGACTTGGAATAAAGAAACCAGCACAATTATGCTGATGCCATGCTATTTGTTGTGCTGTAACTGTTTTGCTCTGACTCATTAAGTCATATTGCCTACTTGGGGCACCTATGGAGAGGTAGCAGGTTTATTGCTTGCAATCCTCTATGAAGTTGGGTTTTTTCCCTGACAACATGGAAAACCAAAACAGTCAAGAATAGTCAAGATATTCCTGAAGAACAGTAAGATGAAGGGAATGTCCCTGTCACATACTGAGTTATTATGAAACTACAGTAATTGAGATAATATGGCATTGTTGCAGGAACAGACCATTATGTGCTGGTCAGGCTCCAGTCAGGAAAATGGAAACCACACTAGTTATGAACAGAGATTTTCATATTGCAAATTGTTTAAACAGGTGCTAGAGGACTAAAAAAGCAAAAAAGGAAATTAATAAATTAGCAGAGATTAATAATTAACACAGAAATTCATAATTACAGTTGGAGGTTTCAATACTGTCTCAGTAATTGTTGGAATGAACAGGCAAAAATAAGCAAGCATACACAAAATCTGAACAGCACTATGAATCAATTTGACCTGATATTTTACAACAGAATTCACATTCTTCTCAAGTATATATCAACACTCACCAAGATAGACCATATCATGTACTATAAAGCAAATCTTAAGTTAAAAAAAGAATCCTAAAAAAAGAAATCCTACAAAGTATATTCTCAGTCCCAAACAGAATTAAATTGGAAAGCAATAATAGAAAGATATCTGGAATATCCTTAAATATTTGGAAATTAAGCAAACAGCTTCTAAATAGCCCAGAAGTCAAAGAAAGTCTTAAAGGAAATGAAAAAATATTTTGAACTAAATGAAAAAACATCTCAAAATCTGTGGGATGAAACTAAAGCAGTAATTAAAGGGAGTTTATAGCATTAAATGCACATATTAAAAAAGATCTGGGAATCTATAAGTAAAACATAACTCATATACAAAGGGAGGAGAAAGGCTGACATCAGACTTGTCCACAGCAGCACACATAAAGTCAAAAAATGCATCAGTATCTGCAAAGGTGTAAGAAAAGTATCTCCCATGGGGCGCCTGGGTGGCTCGATTGGTTGAGCGTCTGCCTTCGGCTCAGGTCATGATCCCAGGGTCCTGGGATCGAGCCCCGCATCAGGCTCCTGGCTCAGCGGGGAGCCTGCTTCTCCCTCTCCCTCTGCCTCTCCCCCTGCTCATGCTCTCTCTCTCTCTGTCTCGAATAAATAAATAAAAAAATCTTAAAAAAAACTTATCTGAAGAATATTATATTTAGCCAAATTTCCCTTTAAGCAAAAAACAGTACACACTCAAGGTACAGCATAGTTCCCTATGTCAATGGTATTGTAATAATGTTGTATGGGGACAGATGGTAGCTACTCTTGGGTAAGCATAGCATAATATATAGAGTTGTCCAATTACTATTCTGTACACATGAAACTAACGCAACATTGTGTGTCAACTATACCTCAATTAAAGAAAAAAGAAAAGAACATCTTCCACTTCAGTGATGATAGGAACATCTATCTGTCAGAGGTTGCCACTTGAAGAGTCTGCCTGGAAGGGAAGCCATCACAGAGGAAAGTAGAGCTGAGAGACATAGAGGAAGCAGGTCTGATGAAAACGCTTGAGTAGCTGGATCCAGCCACACTTGTAGCTAATGTACCTCTGAACTTATGAGTATGTGGCAGTAAATTCCCTTTCTCACCCCAAAAAGAAAAAAGAGCAGACCTAAATTTAGAAATTATAGTACCTATAATCCCATCTTTTAAAAAAACCTAGCAAACAAGAAGTAAGGAATGGGGACATGATGGTCAAAGGGTTGGTAACCAGCAATAAATCAATTTAAACAGATTAAACTACTTTGGGATTTACGGCTAGAAAAGAGAATTCTACAAACCTTTATCATATAAAATAAAACTAAGAAAAACTGGAAACTGGTGGGAGAGGTTGGTTTTGTTTTGTTTTTTGTTTTTTTTGCTAATATCACTTTAGATAAAGTCAGTCAACAGTCTAAAATTTAAATTTATGACTACAGAGGCAACCTGATCCAACCTCTTGAAGTATTTCATATTCTATATCTTTCATTTTGGAGGAATCATATAGGTTACTGATATACTTCTTATGAAACAGCATTTACATGAAGTTCAAAATGGAAATGTGTTTTAAAGTAACATGTAATCTAATCACATTTTTCTAAATTTTTATTTGACTATCTTTCCACTGACATAGTCTAGCCCAGCAATTAGAAGCATAGGCTCTGCAGTCAGAATGTCTAATTTTGCCTGGCTGGCTCATTTGGCAGAGCATGAACCTCTTGATCTCGGGGTTGTGAGTTCAAGCCCCAAGTTGGGCATACAGTTTACTTAAAAAAGAAGGTCTAATTTTTTTTTTCTTTTTTTAGATTTTATTTATTTATTTGAGAGTGAGAGAGAGAGTGCACAAGCAGGGGCAGCAGCAGACAGGGAGAAGCAGGTTCCCCACTAAGCAGGGAGCCAGACTCAGGGCTCGATCCCAGGATCCTGGGATCATGACCTGAGCCGAAGGCAGACACTTAACTGACTGAGCCACCCAAGTGCCCCAAGAAGGTTAATTTCAAATTCTAGTTCTGTTCACTATTTCTGTGACGAAGTATATTTTACTTAATCTCTTTTTGTGGTGGCTTCCCATGTATAAAATGGGGATGATTAAAAAAAAAAAAGCACTTGTAACATTGTTGAGGATTAAATGAGTTTACACATCATTTCACTGAATGGTGGTAGGTTTTTTTCTGCACAGAAAGAATTTAGGTGATTTTCTTTCTTTCAAGTTTTCTGAATCACTTGATTTTTTAAAAGTACATGGCAATTTTACAAATCTGAAAAAAACTGTTTAGCATAAACAAAACTAATATTCTCTAACTATGAAGAGAGGATACTGCATGCCTTTTAAGCAAACTGGAAGTAAAAAAAATATATATGTATGTATATATTACTAACATGTAACAAAAAGTCAAAAAATGTACTAAAACTCACAAGATCTTCTAGGCTCAATATCCATAGTCACTGTCAAACCAGTCTGCAATGAGGTTATAGTTCTCAGAGTTTAACCACTAATCAACTATTTAGAATCTAAAAAAATATATGCTTCCACTTATTTGAATTTTGTATTATGAAATTAAAAGTCCAGAATCCCCAAATTATTTTATTTTAGAATTATGATTACTAGCCATTTTGCAGCAATAGACGCAGAACAATTTTGGAATAACAACATGAAGCAATTATTTCTTTGAGCTTAACTTTACCATCTTTAAAATGAGGATGATAATATCTATGGATGTAAATGTTTTAGAGCTATAATTTACAAATATTAGTTAATACTGGCCCTGTCATCAGCCATCAGTTATGAATAAATTTATTCAATTAATACTTATTGCAGCCTATGTCCCTGGCATTAAGGTGGTACATCTATTATTTTTATATTGACCTCAGGATGCTAGGTATGCATCAATTAAGTTTAAAAATCCTTGCTTTCATTCATTCATTCCATACAGTACCTAGAATGTAGTGTAGGTTCAATGAACATTTGCTGAATGAATACATACCAAGGAGAAACTTACAATCAAATTGTAATTTAAAACAATTATGGACTACTTTCTTTTTTTTTTTTTTTAAAGATTTTTTTATCTATTCATTTGAGAGAGAGACAGAGCACAAGCAGGAGAGAAAGTGGCAGAGGGAGAGGGAGAAACAAGCAAACTTCCCACTGAGCTCGCAGCCCAACTCGGGGCTTGATCCCAGGACCCTGGAATCATGACCTGAGCTGAAGGCAAATGCCCAACCACTGGAGCCACTCAGGCGCCCCTATGGACTACTTTTAAGATTTTTTTTTTTTTTTTTTTTGGTTATTGTTGCTTGTTTTTTAAATCCAGTGATGCCTTTTATAAGAATAAATTCTAAATGTAATAAGGAAGGTAGCTAGATTCCACAGTCAATCCTCATTATTCATGGATTCTGTATTTGTGAATTTACTTCCCTGCTAATAATTTGTAACTCAAAAATCAATACAGAGTGCTTTTATGGTCACTGGTGGACACGCACAGAGCAAAAAAAATTCATCTCACCTGATGTGTGTGTTCACAGCTAAGGTTAAGCAAGGTGATGCTCTGCCTTTGTGTTTTAGCTCTGTCATAAATGTCTTTTTTAGAGTCTAATTAATGCAACATTTTGTATTTTGGGGTAATTTAGCTGTTTAAAATGGCCCCAGATGTATTGTGGAAGTGTTGTCTAGTGTTCCTAAGTGCAAGACTAGGATGTTCCCAACAGAAAAAATCTGTGTTAGAAAGCTTCATCCAGGCATGACTTACAGTGCTACTTGGCCACAGGTCAAGGTTAATGAATCAACATTATATATTAGTATCTTTAAACAGAAACACATAAACACACTGAACAAGGTTATGTATTTATCAGTTGACAAAACTGTGGTGACAAGATTCTCAAAGGAATCTAACCCTGTAATTCCCCAGTAATGGTTTAGTAGTCACCAACCACAGCGACTTTATAGAACATAACTATTGTGATAACAACTGTATGTTTCAGATTAAGTAACTATTTCAAGTTGCTGAATAAAGTTAAGGTAGAAAATCAGTGTACCATCATAGCAAAAGTACTCTAAGCTAGGCAATCAGAATAGCTTTCTAAATTAAGCACTAACTTTCTAACTCTATGAAGGTACGGCATTTAATCCATTGTGCTTTAGTTTTCTGAAGTGTGTCTGGGTGTTGTAGTGGGGAGGTCAAGGGCTGGATCACTTTCAGGGACAAATCAATTCTCCACTTCTAAAACTGTAGTAAGAGTACTCACTTTGAAGAGTTTCCATTCTTTCTTCTTGCCTATTAAAATCCTGTTGTTGGCATCCGTGTTTTGACTTTGATACAAAGAGCTTCTTGTGAGACCTAAATTGAACATAAAAGCATGGGATTGGTTCCGCAAAGAGTAGAAAAGCTATGAAAGAAGGTAGATGATTTGTCTTAATCTCTATTTTAGGACCTTCTTCTACTTTGGCCTGTTTCCTTTGGTACTCTCCTTGCTGAGTGCCCCATCTTAACCTTTGGCCTCTTAAGATTTTTGTTGTCTGACTTCCCTCTTCTCCCATCACTTATTTCCTCCATCTCATCTACTAAGAAACCAAGATTCTTTTGGCCTTTTAATTAGATAGGTGAAGAAAAAAAAAATCCTCAGACGATCAACTATTGACTTTCATTCTCCCCTAGGGCTTTTAAGTTTATTTCCCAAAAGAGAAATTCCAAAATTCCTTTACACATAATGGTAGGTATCACTTATCTTTACAGCTTCCAGAGAGAGCATTTTTGAAATGAAGGCTGTTTGGAAACACAGAGTGTGGCAAAATTTTGACAACCCTGCAAAGTTGGTATTATTCCCACTTTATAAAGGAGCTAGTTTAGATGAAAAAATAGTTCACCGAAGCTTGGGAAATGATTTTATCACCACCTAAAATCTGTATTTTTACCTAAGTACACAAGAAACCTGCTAATCCGTTCCCTCCCTCCCTCCTATTGTGCTCTCTGGAATGCCATTCTCAACCCCTTCACCAGTTCGCCTACATCTTCGCTTTGTCTAAAATCTCTCTTAGGGAGAATATTTCTTTGTGGCCTGCTCAAGTAGACAGGCTTAATCTTCTACCTTCTACGAACCCAGGGTCCCAGAGGTGGGTCTCTATACTTTCCATTTCCTAACAAATGCCACTTTCAGGATACTGCTTCCATAAGAAGCATTAGCCCTTGAGGATTTGTCCTACTGATGTATATCACCAACTACCATACTTTAGAATCATTCACTAGCCTTGCAAGCACTTCCCATCATTCACAGATCTTTCTCTACCCCAAGTGATGATTTTATCATGTTTTTTCTGTGTTCTCATGGATAACCCATATACAATCCTGACCTCTCAATTCCTCATTTCCAATGACCTCCTCCCCCACACTAAATCAAAACCTCCCACTATGGTCCCGATTCAGCATCCTAACTGCTCTAACTCTGAAATCATTCATGCAGACTTTCTGCTCTCTGAACATGTTATATTGTCTGTCACAAAATTTCTAGTAGATTAAACACAGTTTTTCAAGTAATTTCATAAAATTAGAATTTGGGATGTTCACCAGAACTATAACTGCCCCCCACCCCCCCGGCAACATATCCTTATTTCTAGGACAGAATAAGAGTTTATTAAACATCTGCTTTAAGTTCAAGCACTCCCTATACATGTATGCCAATAATGGCCTTGTGGGAACAATGTGTAACAGCCCAGGATCCCAGAGGCAGGTCTCTATAGTTTGGAATTTCAAGACACGTCAAGGTCTTGAATACCTGTTGAGATAAGCAGGCACCTATGATATTCTCAAAATCACACCATTTATATGACAGTTATAAAATATCTAGATCTGCATGAAGTGCTTCAATCAAAGATTTTAAAGATAGGGAAGAAAAATGTCCATTTACTTCACCTCGATAAGGATACTGTACCCCCTGAGAATTCAGTTGCAGACCGTTTGTCACTAACACTTTAAAAAAAGAAAAAATATGTTAAGAATGTAAACAAAAGAAACTTCACAAGGTTAGTACTTACTACATAATCAAGTCATATTGCAATTTATACAAAATATCTTTGGAAAGAAACTCTGGTAACATTAGGACATACAGAGTCTCCATTACAACATAGATAATTTTTGCACAGATGTACCTACCAGATATTGAATCAAGCTTTCACAAACATAAGTTAAGCAGAGTTAATGTTAATCAAGTATTCACGTCACTCTTTCAAAAACTCTCCACGGATCTTTATTTCCATGGATTCAAGTTTAATTTCTTGCCCTCCCTACCAGTCTCCAACTGAACTTTTTAACAAATTCCCCCCCCCAACTTTGCTGAAGTTAAACTTAGCTTCCAAAAACACAGTATAACCATTTACGCCTTTGTGCCTTCACTGGAACTATTCTTCTATCATAAAATGACATCTCCTCTTCCATCCAACTGAAAAAATCGTTAACTATCCTTCAAGGGCCTGCACAATGCCCATCCCTCCTTGAAGCTTCCATCTCAGCTTCTTCAGCATTTAAGTCTATACATTTTTAACAACAAATTATATAATGTTTGCTGCTGTACCTGTTTCCTGTCTATAATTATTGCCGCAAAATAGTTTATAAGCTCTAGCAGAGCAGTTTTTATTTCATCTACCACTGATAACATGAAGGTTTCATCTTTCCTATTATTTGTCTGATTTCACAATCACACTTCTATCCTTGTTCACTTGTGTCCTGCTGATTTTTGTCCTGAAACTGGTGAATCTGATGCTTTACTTGTCCTGATTCTATTTGCCTCCAGGATGGTCTTGATATCTGCTTAGTTCTTGATCTTCATTTTTTCTCTAGTTTTAGTTTTATTCCCTGTGTCTAGTGTATTGCAAATTCTAATGTATGCCTGGTAATGAACTAAGTACCAAGGATACACAGCTAATTAAGAACCTTTAAAGGATTCTCAGTCTAGTGAGAAATACAGAAAGGAAAACAGGTATGTTACCATCCAAGATAAGTCCTTTTAAGAGATGTGACTCAATGCTGTGGGAGCACAGAAGTGACAACTGATCAGAGAGCTCAATAAAACATAGGTGATCTTTGAGCTAGACCCTGAATGGCTAGTAAGGACCTGCCTTGGAGACAACAGAAAGAAGGGAATTCAAAATTGAAGCAAGAGACAGGCATGAAAGACCTCGTAATATTTGAGGATCAGGATGAAGTTCTGTGTTGCTAGAAAGTACCATTATGTGGGCAGGGAGAGGTTAATGCTTAGGGATAAGGTTGTAGATGGAAAAAAAAAAGAACAGAAAGGGGCTATGTACGGCTTTGTAAGCCAAGCCAATAAACTCTAACTCATCTAGTAGGAAGTAATTGTACAGTACTCCAAATATCCAAATGTTAATAATCAGTAAAACATACCCTCTATAATAATTTTGTTAAAAATGGCTCACTAGCAACACTTTCACATAAAGATGTATCCATGAGACAAAAAATATATTAATGAATTTACAAACCTTTTTCCTATATCCAAATTAGCTTCGGTTTCCATTTCAATAGGTTTATCTTGAGTTGTTCTTGCCCTTTTACTTTCCACTACTTTTGCTGCTGCCTTAAAACACGGGGTTGTAGAAGAAAAAGGAATCCATTAAGCCATTTTGAACAAATAGCATTAAAATTAAGCCTTCTAATTCTTTGATAGTCGTAACCAATATATCTGTTCACAGGTCAATAAAGGGACTGTGCTGTGTTTTCTCCAGTAACTATGATATCAACAGCAGCTGCTTTAGTTACCTGCTTGGTTTATAAGCCTTATGGAGAAGATCTTTCCTTGTACATGTATTTGATACATACAGTGTTTACTAGGCAATTTTTAGATAAAAGGTTATTTAAAAAGAAAAATCAATAAAAATTCCAGATAAGGGCACCTGGGTGGCTCAGTCTGTTAAGCACCTGCCTCTTGATTTCAGCTCTGGTCATGATCTCAGGATTGTGGGATCAAGCCCTGCATTAGGCTCCAAGGTCTGCACAGAGTCTGGGATTCTCTCTCTCCCCTGCCTCTCTAAACAAACAAACTCTTTAAAAAATTAAGTAAAAAATTAAAAAAATAAAAATTCCAGGTATTTATACTCCCTTAAATTAATCAGTGCTCCACTATAAGTTAAAATTTTCTGAGGCCAAGACTGGGGCATAAAATGTTATTAAAAAAAAAAAAAATCTTTTTAAAGGCCCTTCTTTAGTCCAATTTTATTTTCCAAAAACATGTTAAAAATTTCTTTGATCTGTTCTCCCAACTTTTTATTTTGAAAAATTTCCCCAACTCTTATTTCAAAAAAGTTTAAAAATACTGCAAAAATCACCAATAAACCCTGTAGATTTACTAATTTTAACATTTTGCCCTTCTACAAAATCACTTTTTTAAGGATTTCTATTTCAAGTATTCTCCTTTATTATAACAATTTCTAATTACTCTATTGTTAGAGTCTCTCTGGAATATGCATACCTTCATAAGAAAGGCTGATGATTTTTCATTTATCACAAAATTCACATAACTCTTAATTTTCTCCATCATGTTGTTGTAGCTGAAGTGTTGAAAAATTGAGTGGAATGTATCTCTCTGAGAGATTACCATAAGCAATTTCCTTTTTAAAGGCTAAAGACAACAGGAAAAATGAATTAACACATAAATCACAAGTAAGATTGTAGAAATTTTGTCTTATTTAAAAAAAATCACATTATAAACTCAGAAACATGAGACTTTTAAAAATTCTCATTTTAAATGGCCCACGAATGTATTTTTTTCTTACTTAAACTACTTTGTATTTCACACACATACAAAAGGATAAAAAAATAAATTATGAACCTGAATGTCCATTGCCAAGAAATAAAACATCATCAATTACACCTCCAGCTTCTCCTCTCCTCAAGGTAGCCATTATCCTGAATTTAGAATTTACCATATCCACGCATTCCTTTACATACTTGCACTAAGTATGAATGTACCCACAAATATGCGGTACTATTTAGCATATGCGTATTTTTCTGAAACTTGTTATATTTGCTCAACTCTGTGACATTTATCCATGTTGATCTGATTTTTTTTTTAAGATTTTATTTATTTATTTGTCAGAGAGAGAGCACAATCAGGGGGAGAGGCAGGCAGAGGGAGAAGCAGTCTCCCCGCTGAGCGGGGAGCCCAATGCGGGGCTTGATCCCAGGACCCTGAGATCATGACCTAAACTGAAGGCAGATGCTTAAACAACTGAGCCACCCAGACGTCCCCATGTTGATTTGATTTTTATAGAACTAGTTACTTTCACTGTTGTACAATATTCCACTGATCAAAAATACCATTTGTTCATCCATTCTTCCAGTCTTTTGAAAGCTTTTAGAGGCTATTTTCTATTACTGCAATACTGTTAAACATTTTTCTACAGGTCTTCTTGTACACAGTACAAGCTTCTCTTGGACATTAGTTCTTTCAAGACTGGTTGCACAATAAAAGCTATAGAACCTTCAAAAAATTCTACTTCTCAGGCTGTATTCCAGACCAACTGTCTTAGTGGGGCCTGTTTGTTTTTTTTAAATAAAACTTCATGGCTTTTAGGGACTCCTGGGTGGCTCAGTCAGTTGAGTGGCCAACTCTTGATTTTGGCTCAGGTCATGATCTCAGGGTCCTGGGACTGAGCCCCAAGTTGGGCTCTGTGCTCAGTGGGGAGTCTGCTTGAGAGTGTCCCTCTCCCCTGTCTCTCCCCACCCCACTTGGGCATGCTCTCTCTAAAATAAATAAATAAATCTTAAAAAAAAAAAAAAAGCCTTCATGGCTTTTAAAATGTGCAGTAGGGGCGCCTGGGTGGCTCAGATGGTTAAGCATCTGCCTTCGGCTCAGGTCATGATCCCAGGGTCCTGGGTTCAAGCCCCATATCTGGCTCCTGGCTCAGCGGGGAGCCTGCTTCTCCCTCACCCTCTGCCTCTCCCCTGCTCATGCTCACTCTCTCTCTCTCTGTATCTCTCTGTCTCAAATGAATAAATAAAAAAAAAATCTTAAAAAAAAAAAGTGCAGTAAAAATAAAAACAGTTACTCTAGGGTATTTATCTAGAAGTAGAATTGCTGGAATGCATACTTACAGATTTTGCTAAAATGCTCTCCAAAGTTTAAGCACTAATTTACAGCACTAAGAAGGTATGGCAGTCTTACCATTTCCCCACTCTTCAAGCGAACTGTTAGTATTCTAAGATATTTTAATCATTGCCAGTCTGAGGTACAGGAAATACTATTTCAATATATTACTTGGGATTGCCCTGATTACTCATGCTAGTGAGGTTAAGCATTTCCTCTTATGCTTACTGGCTGTAAGCTTTCTTCTGTGAAGTATAGAGTGGGCTTTTCCAATAACCTCACAGTGCTAAGGCAAAAAAGTAGGGGCAGGGAACCCAATAAACAGATCAGGCTTTCATCTGAAATCTCTGGAGGGTTATACCCTAGGAACAGCGGCAAATTAGAGATAGACTGAGCCTTACTAAAACTTCAACCTACTCTTGACTCAGCTCAGTCCCTCAAGAGATTAAGGTAATCACCCCCCAACTGTATTGAAGCATGCTCAAAGGTGCTCAACTTCACTAGTCAAAGAAAGAGAAACCAAAACCCAATGTGATACTGCTACATATTTGCCAGAATGACTAAAAGGAAAACTACAGAGGTCTGTGAAGCAAGCGGAACTCTTCCACACTGCTGAAGGAACGGATGTAACATAACCACTCTGGAAACCTGTTTGGCAGTATCTACTAAATCCGAGTATGTGCATATTCTACAACCCATCAATTCTATTCCTAAGTATATATCCAACAGAAACACATATATTTGTTCTACAAAAGATATGTAAAAGAATGTAACAGCCCAAAACTGGAAATAATCCAAATGTTTCTCAACAGCAGAATGGATAAGTTGCATATTCCAACAATGGAACAATGAGAATAAATGAACTATTGTTACAAGCAACACCATGGATCAATCTTACATAAACTTGCTATGTGATTACATAAAGTTTGGAAACAAGTAAAACTAATCTTGGATGTTATAAGTCAGGACAGTGGTTATCCTTGAAAAGATGGGAAGGACAGTGATAGGAGGGTGCTGGCAATGTTCTCTTGATCTAGGGGGTCATCACAAAAGCATGTTTCTTGTGAAAACGCATCTCTTTATACACTTATAGCACATGTATGCTACTAAAGGTATGCTACTGTTCAATAAAAAGTTCGCTAAAAATGTATAAAACTATTTTTTATTTCTTTAATAAGCTTAATTTATTCCCACACTTTTTTACTATTTAAAAACTAAGTTCAATTGACCCTAACATTACACATAAACACAAAAACTACTAATGATCATGTAAGAACCCTCAAGAAAACTAAGCTAATTATAATGCTTTTTTCTGGGGGTGCCTGGGTGGCTCAGTCAGTTAAGTGACTACCTTCAGCTCAGGTCATGATTCCAGGGTCCACTGGGCTCCCTGCTCAGAGGAGAGCCTGCTTCTCCCCCTCCCCCCGCCCATGCACGTGCTCTCTTTCTCTGTCTCAAATAAATAGAGTGTAAAATATCCCATCAATACTTTTTTATGTTGATTAAATGTTAAAAATGATATTTTTGGATATATTGGGCTAAATGAAATATTAAAATCCATTTCACTAGTTTCTTTTAACTTTTTTAATGTGGCTGCTAAAACACATGTGACTTGCAATTACATTTCTATTGGACAGCACTGTTCTATACTGTTTAAAAGATAAAGCATCCCTTTCTTCCTCCAGTGCTCTTTCATTTACCTCACTCCATATAAGCAGTTCTAAAATTCTGATTCTAATATAAACAACTACCTCATAAGAATTCGGGTCATCAAATATTCTTTCAAAGACTTCTTCTGCTTCTTTAAAATTGCCATTTTCCATACAAACAGCTATAGCCTAAAAGACAGGATGACAAATACAAACCTTAGATTGCTTTTTAAAAATGTGTAATTGTTGTTTAATATTGAAATAAGTCCTGGTTAAGTCTCAAGTACTTCACTTAAAAATTTTGATACATGATATAAAATATCTTTTCAAAGATGAAATAACTGTGGTTTGAAAAAGATGTAAAAATTTTTCATTGGCCCCTTTGCATATTTACTGATAAATGCCCAAGCATTCTACCTCTTTCAAATTTAGGCCAATTAAAAGCAGACATTAATAAATAAATTAGGAACTACATTATGTACATTTAGGACCCACCTAAATATTACTTTGAGCAAAAGGGAAATGAGAGAGGAGGTAGATGGCGTTCATGACAATTAGGATATATAAAATTAGCTAGCAGGATCCCTGGAAAATCTCTAATAGAAACCTAGGAAGCCAGATGCTTCTGAATGATCGATTGATAAACTGGTCTTTCTAATACAGTATGTAGTAAAATAGGGAACCATTGTTACCATCTGGGTAGCTTTGGCAAGCAATTTAACCTCATGTGACTCTTGTTTCTTTGTATGGAAAATGGTGGAGATAATAGTACCTATTCGTAGGGCTGCCATAAGGATTGGAGTTCTACATGAAAAGTGCTTAGAACAGTACCTGACAAAGAGTAAGCAATGTATTGCATATTTGCTATGTATTTATGGCAACCCACTCAACTTTATACTAGTATATTAATGATGGCCTCCTTCTCTAGAACCCCCCAAAACTGAGATAACATAACAAACCTCTTTGTCCCAGGCTGAAATTCTTAAAAGTAGCAGTCCTATTTCTGCCATTCTCTTCTGGTCTTAATTCTACTTGGCAGTCATCATACTAACAATAATTAATTTTGGGGAAGGTGAGATATCATCTCAATTTTCTGTCCTACCCAACCATAAAAATAAATTTGTTTAACTAGAACAATCCTTAGTATTTGCTTTGCTTGTTAGCAAAACATACTTTCCCTGCTACTGTATCTTTGAATAACTTTTTTAGCTTTTCACTCTTTAATAAGGTGACTCCTAAAATTCCCTCTACATAGTTAAAATTTTACATTCTCTTATTTACAAAAATCCATTGATTTCTTTTTAAATATTCTTATTTTTTCAAATTTATCATCTTGAATAGAAATTGGAGAGCACAAATCACTGGTTTTTGAAAGCTGCTTTATGATCTTTAAATCAATGTTATGTATTTTCTCAAATGGGGGCAATATATACTTACGTAGCAAACAGTAAGTCCCCGTTCTCAGAGCTTGCGTGAAGACTATAAACCAAAGGTCAAATTTCTGAAGAGAATGATTATATTAAATTTTACTTTGGGTTTACTGCTCAACTTCTATTAAGTGGTTCTTAATTTCTTTAGATGTTATATGCAAAATAATAATAATAATGTAATACACATACCTGAATTTTAATTAAATTCTGTATCTCTTCATGAAGTTTGTCATGTTCTTTTTCAATGGAAGCCCAAATTGTCAGAGCTGATTCCAAGGGTGTAATTCGTTCATCAGTTTCAAACTGTGCATCTTTTAAAATCAGGACAAAAATAACTAACTTAGGAAGTGAAGTAGAACCTTACACTTTGTCAATTTTTTATGATTTCATTTCTTTAAATATTTACTGAGTATGTACCATGTGCCAGGTACTATTCCAGTCCGTATACAAAAGTTTAGGCAAGTGATTTGATTTTTCAAGTTAATTTCCTTTTTTTTTCCTTTGAAAAACTAGAAGGAGCATGTAATTTAAATGTTAGCAGTTTCAACAATTTCTACTTTGTAGAAACAATTTTCTGTTTTCTCCTAATTGTTTCTCCAACATTTTAAACATAAAAATATCTTAATTCATATACAAAAAAAGTCTCTTTATATTCCAGGCCCTGTGCCAGATACTTAGGATCAGACCAGGAAGAAGAAACAGTTCCTGCCCTTAAGAAATTTGCACGCTAGCTAGGAAGAAAGACAAACCAATGTGACTGGTACTTTACTAGAATTATGTATTATGCTGGTGATTGTCAACCCTACCTATACCTCAAAATCATCTGAGGAGCTTTTAAAAAAATTCAGATGCCGAGACCCATCCTCTAGAGACTGGATTAGTTAGTACAGGGTACAGCCCATGCATCTATATTTTCTAAGAAGATTAGTTCTATTAAAGGATACTAACAAAGAATCTTTTATGAAAGAGAAACCATCCAAATTAGGACATTGAGAATAAACAGGAGATAACTAAGTGAAGAGGATAAGGATGGGAAGGAGAACATTTCAGGAAGGCAGCAGCAGAACCTAAGACAGAGGACAAAGATATTCACACTCATAGTCAACACATATTAAGGTCCTACTATGTGTTAGGCACTATGCTAAGTGTTTAACATGCAGTAGCTCCTTTATCCAAACAATTTCTTTAAAAGGGTATATAACATTATCAACCTTGTCTTATAAAGTAGGACCTGAGACTTAGAGAGGTCACACAGCTAGCAAGTAGAAGAAGCAGACACCAGAACCCTTAAAAACCACTTACTGTGTCTCAGAAAAAAGGTGTGTTTCAGGAATAACAAGATGCCTGGTAAGGCTAGAGTATGTGCTGGAAAACATTAAATATGAAAATGCAAAGGCAGATTGCCTAATCCTTCTTCATTTCACATTTGTTTTTCTTTTAAAAACTCACTTCAATATTTGTATTTCCTATTAAGTCTTTCTTGACTGATATTATCTAACCCATCTCATTAATCTGCTGCCTTCTTATAAATGTGAGATGTAGAAAAAAATGTACTTATAGAAAAAAGTGTTAGATCTTAACTTCAAAAATTTTAGAGTAGCCTTTTACTTTCAGGTAGAATGCAGGATATTGCAGTAGGCCAATGCTCCCATTACGACCAGAAAAAAGTGGAATAAGTTGCAAAATTATATTGCTAAAGACATGGGATAGTAGTGGAAGCAAAAAGAACTAGATGAACTACATTTCCAGGGGTTAGCGGATGATTTGCAGCTTTTCTTTCCTGGCCTGATTTGCTTATAAGGATGAGGATTCAGTGTATTCCAGGCAGGGAGATTTTACTGGGGTAAGAGAAATGAGGAAAAGCTCCTGGTGGTTTCCTTGGGACTAGTTGGTGGACTGGAAACTAGAGGAACTGAAACACATGTTTGGTTTTCCCCTCAGGACACTTGCTGAGTTCTGGGGTGCTGTAGAAAGCTGGAGTAGAAAGGAAGGGAAGTCTCCCAGAGTTGCACAGATCTTAAAAAATAAAATCCCATGAGATGAAGGTGGCTGCCATAAACAAACATTTCCCCTCCAAGACATTTACTGTATTTTAAAGCTATTTGCGGCAGGAAACTAAAGCTAATGTGGTAGCCACTGGCCATATATAATTAATGAGCTGTTAAAATATGGCTAGTTCCAAATTGAGATGTGCTTTAAGTTTAAAATATACCCCAGATTTCAAAGACTTACTGCAAAAAAAAGGGGTAAAATATCTCATTAACATGTTTTATATTGATTATATGTTGACATATATTTTAGAAATATTGGGATAAATAAGATACTGCTAAATTTAATTCCACCTATTTCTTTTCAATTACATATGTAGCTCATCTTATATTTCTAGTAGGCAGTGCTGCTGCTGAGCAACCACTTAAAAAAAAGGCAAAGAGTTATGTATAGCTAAAAAACCAACATATAAATTGAAATAAAATTTTGCTGTTTTCACTTGAGTCCATTATGGTGAAATACATTGATTCTTGATAATTGACATGGGTCTATTCTAAGATATACCTACAAGGGGATCCTGGTGAATTTCAATATTAATGGGGTTACACACAAAATCTGCATTTCTTTTCAGAAAGAAAGGGTTGTCAGGGGAGAAAGTAAGATCCACTGAACGATTGCTAACATGTGAAACACAGTTGGGCACTTTATGTTGTCATATTTAATTTAGAAAACAAGTGTTAACAACCATGCTAACTTATTGTCTACATGGTCAGGAATTCTCCAATTATGTCCACATCAAGATGGTTTTCTTCTTTAGCTACAGGCCCAGACTACCTATAGTTCTGTCTCCCCTACGTTTACTTTGCTTCTAGTCCTATTCACTTATGGTCATGGCACCAACTCCAGACCTGGCCTCACCCCCAACAAGAAGCATGCTATGTGAGCCAGAGCTAGGTAGTGAGGGCCATGAGAATGGTACAAACACACTGGGATTTTATGTAACACAATAGGATTGTAAGTAAGTGGTTTCATTTTAAGTCCCGCCTACCACTTGGCACTGTTGGGAAAGCATTTTGTATATTGTAAAAACCAACATAAATATGTAATTATTTGCATCAAAAGGTCCTTTAAATGACCATGTTGTAAATATCAGCCATTACTCATAAACTGAAGCAGGCTTACCCATTACAACCTAAAATAACCTGTGGAGATAAAAGAGAGAGCTATTATAGCAAAAATCATATTCGCCTATCTAAAGAAGTGCTGAAATCCAGTTCAAATAAGAGGTGTCAATTATCATAGTTGCTACTAAAATCAGTGTGTATAATAGTAAGAGTCACCACAAAGTTACCGTACAGTCAAATCTGAGGTAAACGCTCCAAAAGACAGTCCATGAAGTGTGGCTCCCCAATAGCAGTGTCAGAATCACCTGGGAACTTATTAGGAATATAAACTTCAGGGCC
Source organism: Neomonachus schauinslandi (assembly GCF_002201575.2). Classification (NCBI taxonomy): domain Eukaryota; kingdom Metazoa; phylum Chordata; class Mammalia; order Carnivora; family Phocidae; genus Neomonachus; species Neomonachus schauinslandi. Next base: position 128,774,055 of record NC_058406.1, on the reverse strand, counting down.
CCTCTTATCCAACCTATTGCATCAGGAATTCATGGTGGAGAATTTTTTTTTTTTTTTTAAAACAAGTTCTCTAATAATTCTGAAGCAAGCTAAGTTTGACAACCAGTGCTCTAAGAAGATTGGAACTATATTTCTTTTAGTTGCTTTAGATATGCTTGTGTAGATGAACGTACCAAACACATAGTGCTAACTCTCAAAAATAACAGATCTCATCTGTTTCTTCTCATTGTTTTACCTTTAGACATAGATTAAAATATTTCCAACATAAGATAAAAACACATACTTACCGAGAGATTTTCCTGCTGCAATTCTTGTCAAAAACTGACATATGTATATAGTTCTCAATTGATAAGCTGTTAGACTGGACATTCCATGGATAATAGCTGAAAAAGAAAAACATTAAAACATTTTCTTTAAAAAAGCCAAACTTGACCCAGCAGTGCCTCTGTGTGGTTGGTTGAGTAATTAGGTTACAAACATGCAAAAATGATCACAAACTGAGAGCTGTATGCTTTTGTTTATAGGCATTTTTTTTTTTTAAAGATTTTATTATTTATTTGACAGAGAGAGGCACAGCGAGAGAGGGAACACAGCAGGGGGAGTGGGAGAGGGAGAAGCAGGCTTCCCGCGGAGCAGGGAGCCCGATGCGGGGCTCGATCCCAGGACCCTGAGATCACGACCTGAGCCGAAGGCAGACACTTAACGACTGAGCCACCCAGGAGCCCCTACAGCATTTTTTTAAATGAGAAAAAACAGCAAAGAACACTTTTCTTACAAAGTAAAACAGATTTCCACATGCAGAATAATAAATATTTAATAGTACTTCCACAGGTAGCACTCCATACTAACAAAAAGGGAGATTTAGATTCAAACTGTAAAATGTGTCAAATCATTAGCTGGAAGCTTTATACCTTAAACTCCTAATATTGTAGGAAATATTTTATATTATTTTGGTCAAGGTTTCAGTTAAGTGAGTCTGTTAAGTTCACAAAAACTTAAAAAAAATATATTTATTGGGACAAGATGGCCGCAACAGGGATGGCCCAGGTGGTGACGGGGTGCTAGACCCTAGGCCCCGAGCCTTTCCCAAGGGCCGTGCGGGTCCAAAGAAGTGAGCTCACAGCCCAATCCAACAAACGTGTGTTGGCCTTTCTCGCCATGGGGATGTTGCAATAAAGCCTCTGCCCCAACAGGCAACTCCAGCATTCTGCAGTACTGACCTGGAAGCCCCGACCTGCAGTATAAGCGCCAGAGGGAGGCAGGAGGCCAGTCAAGCTGGTCCTGCTGTCCCGACAGATGCATGCGACACTGAGCACCCCAGGCCTATGGGCCCAGGGAGGCATGGCCTCCCTCAGGGCAGCCACCTCTGCTGGTTGCACTGCGCTTTCACCTTAACACTCTGCTATAATGCTCTGCTAAGCAGAGGCTCCTGGGAAAGCGGAGAAGTGAGCACGTCAGACCTTCCATGCTGGCTGGTGGAAGAGTCTGTGGTGGCAGAAGAAGGCACTCCATGTTCTAATTCCCAGGCTAAAACCACCTTGAGTGTGGTTTCTCAGGGCATGTGGAAAAAAATCATATTCAGCTCATCTAAGAGGAATGTTCAAAAGCTGCCACTCAGCTCTAATGTAAAAACACTTATTCTGGAAATTCAAAGGGGCTGTCGTGGGTGTGGCCTTGGTTTTCGCTTTGTTCATTGGTGACAGCTGGAAAGAAAAGCTCTGGAAGCAAATCGAGTCCATCTAGCTACCTCTTACCCTTTGATAGAGGTCTTAAGGATTGTACCTGACACAGAGACAGTACAATGAATGGACTTATGCCCTTCATTCTTGGGAACTTGTGATCACCCCCTTCTTGGTCTCCTGTCTAGATCATCAACCTAGCAAAATAAAGATAATAGTTCCCTTCCCTATTGTAATTTGGTTTGGGACAGGAAGTCATGAGGGCAGGCATGGAAAGGGGGTAGCAACTTCAGGCCCCAGTTTACCAACTACCTATCTTCCCCTTCTGCTATTGGTTTAAAACTTTCAGGATACAACTTCAGCAAAAAAAGTTTATTTCTCCATCAAAACCTCTGTTTCTCCACAACCCTAACTCCAAAGAAGAAAGAAAATTGCAGATGTATAAAAACACACACATTTATTAATATTAATCTCCCAAATATTTGAGTGCCCACCCAGATGTTATGTTAGGCAGTGAGTATAATGGTGTGTAAACCATAATTCTGGACCTCAGTGAATTTATTACTATGTAAAAATGAAAGACAAATGATTAAGCAATTAAAGTAAAAACATGGAGAAAACTGAAAAAGACAAGTATGGAATGCTGTGGGTGCAATATAACAAACCTTAGAGTGTGTTTTAGTATAGTTGGAGGGAGAAGATAGGAAAGCTTCTCTGAGGAAATAATGTTTAAAGTAAAACCTGAAGATGCCACTGTTATACTTCACCCAGGGCTTGGTTGGTGTATGTAAAGATTAAATCAACTAGCAAAACCAAAAAGCAGTCCTGCAGCTACTAAGGAGATAAAAGACAAATACATTTATTTGTATTTATTTCCTCAATTCAAAAATAGCATAATCTTATACTATACTAGAGATTATCTGGGCCAAATACAGCCACAATTTAATTAAACAGGATGCAGAGAGAGCACAAAATTTATATAAAATTTAAACAATTCATTCAATATTTATTAAACATCTACTGCTAGTCAATGTTAGGGGCTGATAAGACAGTCAGCCCCTTGGGGCGCCTGGGTGGCTCAGTCGTTAGTCTGCCTTTGGCTCAGGTCATGATCCCAGGGTCCTGGGATCAAGCCCCGCATCAGGCTCCCTGCTCAGCAGGGAGCCTGTTTCTCCCTCTCCCACTCCCCCTGCTTGTGTTCCCTCTCTCGCTGTGTCTCTCTCTGTCAAATAAATAAATAAAATATTTAAAAAAAAAAAAAAAAAGGACAGTCAGCCCCTGCCCCTCAGGAAGGTTTTAGCTTGAGAAGACATAACCCAAAATTTATGCAAGTTATTAATTAAAATTTTAATGCCACAAAGGTTAAAAGTATGGTATAGAAGCAAAACAAAAGAATCTACTCTTTTCTAGAGAAGAAAGTCAGACCTCTATCTTCACTTCCCTCCGCCTTCAATTTAGTCCACTATGCAATAACTACAAATCTCTTATACACCCCTGCCCTTCTGTTCTTTGTACCTGCTAGACAAAAAACAAAACAAAAACAATGAAAACCTGGTTGAACCTTGCTATCTGCTTTTTCCTCACCTGTAACCAAACATTGCTGACAGAAAAACACATTAGGGAGATCTAATGACTAGCTACAATAGCAACCATATTTAAGCACTTGTAATACCAGGCACTAGTCTAAGCACTTTACACCAGTGATTTTCAACTAGAGGTCATTTTTGTCCCCTTGAGGACATCTGGCAGTGTCTGAAGACAATTCTGATTATGAGTGGAAGGGGGATGCTCCTAGCATCTAGTAGTTGAAGTCAGGGGGGCTGCTAAACATCCTACAATGTACAGAAGAAGCCCCACCTTCGCCCTCCTCCACTCTCATGCATACACAGAACAAAGAATTATGTGGTGCAAAATGTCAACAGTGCTGAGGTTGAGAAACCTTGCTTTATACCTATCAACAGCTCTGTGAGGTAGATACTATTATCACGATTTTACAGATGAGGAAATTGAGGTACCAAAAGGTAAGTAACTTGCGTCAGGTCTTATAGCTAGGAAGTAGCAGAGCCAGGAATCAAATTCAGACAATTTATTCTGGAGCCCATGCTCTTAATCACTATCTTACACTGCTTCCCATGGAAAGAGACAGGTTAGGAATAACAGTCCGTAAAAGGCATTATCTGAGTTAAGTGAGGTGTGAGAACAATTCTGAGTCAGAATGAAAGAACTAAGAATTTTCTAGAAAGCATCAAGAGTTGTGTATTTTTACAACATTGAAAAGTGTAATAAATGAAATCCTATAAAAGATAAAAGGGAGTCCTTTCAGTCAAAAATGGAAATACAGAGACAACACCATGTTCACAGTTTATGTTACTGATTAGCAGTGCAACTTTAAAAATAGTTTACTTTCTCTGGGTTTCTGTGCCCTTAACCTTAAAATAATAGAGGTGGCCTAGATTATTCCTTGGGTCTTAATCTAGAACCTCGAAAGGAGTCTTTATTTTTTAGAACGGTTTTTAATTTACACAATTATTGTGAAGATGTAAGTCCTATATACCCTCCACCCAGTTTCCCCTATTAGTAACATCTTATATTAGTGTGAAATATATACATTAACAAGCCAATGTTAATACATTAACTAACGTCCATTCTTTATTCCGATTTCCTTAGTTTTTACTTAATGTCCTTTTTCTGCTGCAGATCCCACCCAGGACACATTACATTCAGTTACCAAATGTCTCTTTAGGCATCTCTGGCTATGAAAGTTTCTCAGACTTTCCTTGGTTTTGATGACCTTGGCAGTTTTGAGGCATTTTGTACTGCGACTTGTCCGATATTTTTCTTACAATTTGACTGAGTTAAGGGGTTTTGGGAGAAAGATCAAAGAAGTTCCATATTTGACACATCATATAAAGTGTACATACTACCAACTGTCACTGTTCCTGCTGACCTTGATTACCTAGGTGTGAAGTAGTGTTTGTTAAGTTTCTCTACTACAAAATTATCCTCCCGCCAATTCCATACTGTAGTCTTCAGAATAAAGTCACTATGCACAGCACACACTTAAGGAGTGGGGTGTTATACTTCACCTCCTTGAGGACATAGTAGCTACATAAATTACTTGAATTCGGGCGCCTGGGTGGCTCAGTTGGTTAAGCGACTGCCTTCGGCTCAGGTCATGATCCCGGAGTCCTGGGATTGAGTCCCACATCGGGCTCCCGGCTCAGCGGGGAGCCTGCTTCTCCCTCTGACCCTCTCCCCTCTCATGCTGTTTCTCTCTCTCTCTCTCTCAAATAAATAAATAAATAAAATCTTAAAAAAAAAAATTACTTGAATTCTTCTGCATGAGACTTGTTTCTTCTCCCATTTATTTTTTCCATCATTTATTTACATCATTATGGGCTCATAGATAATTATTTGACCTTTGGGTTCTAATCCAAACTATTTCCTTGCTTGAGTTGCTCTGCCCATTGGGAGCTCTTGCAATTGGTTCCTGTCCCTTTGTACTGCCACCACTATGGATTTACTTTCTGGCACAAGATGCTCCAGGTTCATCTTGCACATTTCCTGTCCCAGTCCCAGAACGAGGCCATTTCTCCAAAGAGCTCTAGTTGTCTTTCTCAAGGAATGGTATTAGAAACCAAGACTCGAGTGCTAGGTTGCTATTTAGGTTTACATTGCTTCTGTGCCCTTTCTTTTTTTTTTTTTTTTAAAGATTTTATTTATTTATTTATTTGAGAGAGCGAGAATGAGAGAGAGCGAGAGCACATGAGGGGGGGAGGGTCAGAGGGAGAAGCAGACTCCCCGCTGAGCAGGGAGCCCGATGCGGGACTCGATCCCAGGACTCCAGGATCATGACCTCAGCCGAAGGCAGTCGCTTAACCAACTGAGCCACCCAGGCGCCCGCTTCTGTGCCCTTTCATCTAACAGAACGAGGAAATATATGAGTATATACTAACCTGTGTCTACATATGTATAGAAATACCCATATATACTTGTATATGTAACCACTGTTAAAAGAAAACCACTGGCCCAAACTTGGGCTTAACACCAAATCTAATTGCACTTTCAACCTCCCCCAGAAATATAGTCTTAACCTGTTGGTAAGGAATTTTGTGACTGGAGCCAGAGAACCTGCCGAATGGGTCCTCTCCATCCCCCAAAGGAAGAGGAGGTAATTTGCCTAAGACCCCCTTCCTCCTAAGGGAAAGTACCTAGCCTGGAACAATCCTTTTCTTTTGCTAATAACTTTCTTGCCCCGCCTTCCTTCCTTTAAAAATCTTCCATTCTGTACAACTCCAAGCTCCCCCCGCCACTTGCTGGTGGGATGCTGTCTGCCCAATTCATGAAATTGCTTATTAGATCTGCAATTAGATCTGCAAATTTACTTGGTTGAATTTTGTTTCTGAACACCATCTATACCTGTATTAAGGCAAACAGGAGGTCATACTGATGTTTCCAACTCAAATTCATTTTGAGGTAATTCTACGTAGATAGATAATTCTACCCTCTTCCCCAAAGTGGACTTTTTAAATAAATCACTATAATAAACTAATTTAGGATTTAACTTTCTCATTAATGTTAATTAACCATGGCTCCAGTGTTATCTGATAGAGTTGGAAGAAGGGTTCTTGAATTGAAAGATAAGGCACAAGTGTGGAACATTCCTTTTAACCTACCAGTGTTTGAGGTTGCTTAATTAGTCCATTCCTCTATAAACTAAAATTACTTGCCTAAGGAATGGGATGACCATGAAGATGAAATGTGTCAATATAGTTTTCTGAAGTATTTAATTTTATATTAAATAGCAGAGCATCTTTCTGTCATCACTGAAAAAGCCAGGCTAGTCTCCTCTGAGTCTGTGTCTTTGTCCATCAGTTACAGTCTGTGTTGGCTAGGGAGTACATTTCACTGACAGTTATTTTTATTCTGCAGCCTATACTGTGCAAGCAGGCCAAATGGGATTCTAAAAGCTCACAAAATAATAGAAAACGCCGATGCTTGGGTCACTTGGAGGCCATTGTGACCGCTTCATAAATGCCATCACGGGAATGTTTCGAAAGAAACAACAATTACAAGCGCCAAAGAAGAAAAAGGACTTGGGACACTGGGCAATTTTATACGTTTTCACTCACTGAACCCTGTATCAATTCTAAAATGGGAGTCTTATTCTTTTTACTGAAGAGAAAAACAGAATCTGAGAAAAACTGAGAAGCTGGAAATAGGCGGATGCGGGATTCGAACCAACGTTCACCTCAGAGCCTCGGTCTCTCCGGTCGGCCGCCGCAGCAGCCCCGGTCCCTCGACCCCACTAGGCGCACCGTGCCGCAAACCGGGCCTCGACCGTCCGCAGCGGTTCTCGCCCCGCTGCGCGTCGTCGCCCCCGGCCCCAGCGCAGCCACCCGCCGGTCGCGCCCGGCACTCACCCTCGGCACTGTCGCGGGTCCGGTGGAAGTCCTCGGAGCGGCCGTCGCGGAAGGCCCGGCAAAGAGACAGGCAGAGGAAATCGAGCATCCAGCCGGCAGCTACCGCCTCGGCCTCGGCCACCGGGCCCGGGTCCTCTTCTTCCTCGGGGCCCCCCACCTGCACTTGCCACTCGAGCAGTTCCTGGCACTCAAATTGCTCCTGATCATCTCTCGGCATTTCTGCCATCCCCTCCTCTTCGAGCTCTGCGTCCTCCCCATCCGCACATCCCCGCGGGCTCGTAGCCTCTACGGCGGCAATTTCCGCCATGTTAAATTACTCGCGCGGGTCCGCCCCTCCAGGCGCCGAGCGACGATTGGCTTGCGCTGGAGGGCCCTGGGCGGTGCCCCCAAGGGTCTCTTCCGCCGATGGGAAACCACCAATCACACTGCCAGGATGGGCGAGCGACTTGAGCCTTGCTTTTGATTGGCCGAGGCCTGCTCCCGCCTCTGAATAAATTCCCAGCCACGCGGGGGCCGGGCTTTGTAGGTAAACTGGACTACTGCTGGCTGAGCTACCAGAGAGGTTAGGAAGTAAGGGGCCTGCTTTATACTCCTGATAAAATGCAACATCGACGGGAATGGAAACACGGTTAGTTAAAATAGAAAAGCATTTTACCTGCAGTGTACTTCAAAGAGGTAGGTTATTAGAACTTGTCACCGTTATTCAACGGTAACGTTATATACGCTATTATTCACCTAAGACAGTACGCACTCACCAACTAAAACCATTCCAGCGGACTTACATCCATGCCTCTCCAATCTGAGCGTGCATCACAATCAGCTCGGGGGCTTGTTTAAACATAATTGCTGGGCTCCACTCCCAGAGTTTCTGTTCTGTAGGTCTGGACTGAGATCCTTGAATTTGCAAGTCTAACAAGTTTCCAGATGATGCTAGGCTGCTTGTCTGGGGACCACATTTTGAGGATCACTGCTCTAGAAAGAGTATATTACTATGGAAATGAATTTAATTAGGGTTTTAAATAGATTATGGAGTTAAGCTTTTAAACAATAAGTGAATAGTTATTTTGAACTTTGAAACTTAGAGCATAAGAGGGAACAGGGGGCTCTGGTTATATTCTGTTTCTCTACGTGAGTGATAGTTATTTTGAACATGATTTATGCACTTCTCAATATTCAATATGAATAAAAAGTCTACCTTAAAAGCCTTTTTCTTGATAACACATCCAACATTATCAAGGCTTTATGTGTTTTAATTTTACACATTTGTTATTGCCTTAAGGGCATAGTTTAAATGTTGAGTCATTTAAAGCACTATATTGTAGCCATTAAGAATGCCTAGGTTGGAATGTCCCCTGCCAGTTATCCACTAGCTGGGTGGTGATCTTGGATGAGTTATATCTCAGTTTTCTCTTCTGTATATTGGGCATAATAATAATATCCCCATCATAGATTTTTTGGGAAGATTAAAGGACTTGACAAATGTAAAGAGTTTAAAAGGAAACCAGGTACATAATAAGTGCTCAATTAATATTAGCTGGAGAAGTGGGATATTTGGACTATCTGGAAGAGAGTGATGAGTCAGAAGGGATTGCACCTTAAGGCTTTAATGGTCCCATAGAATGTGAGTCCTGTTTACAAACAGTACAGGGGAACAGGGTCTAAGGCAGTAAGGGTTAATGTACATTATGAGCATAGCAAACAAACCCCAGGTTTCCAAACTGAAACTTTTTTGTCATTCAAGGCTCTCACGTGGGGCCTGCTTTTTCTTCCTTTCCTCCAAGGCTCCACTTCTTCCCAGCCTGGAGTTAAGGGTTATTCTTAGGTATAGCACCAATTTATTCAAAGCCACAAAGTAAACATATTTTCCTAAGGCATCCATTTACTGAAAGTTTCAGGGAAATGAAACATTTTTTAATATTTAAAGCAATGCTATATAATGAAATGGGGTAAATATTTTCATTAGGATTTAATCATAATCATCAACAAAATTTTAGTTTAGGGGCTACTTCCAGCTACATATTGCACTCTCTGTCCTCTTCCCTTACTGGTATTTCACTGAAGAATATTTAAGAAGGACTGGCCTAATAGGATGGATCAAAAATTATTTTAAAATTTTATCCCACCAGAAAATCAATAATATAGAGTTTTATTGTGTTGTGGGCCAGAAAATAGGCCCGGATGAGGAGGTCTCATAAAAGAAAAAAAATTATTAATTTTTTAAACCCGCCTATCAACTTGAATGGTAGATTTATTCTTCTGAAATAATAGTTTGACACTGCTATGATCAGAAAAATCAGCTGTGATCAGTGTAAAATAGCTACAATAAAACTTGTAATATATAAAGTCCCAATAACACTTAAGCTGTATATATTTTAATTTAATGGTATGATAGATAAATCAAACACATGGCATTTCAGGAAATCTTATGTAATTAGTAAACATTCTGAGATGGGGGAAAATTTTTTTGGCAGAAAAGTTTATAAGGTATCATTTCCTTCATGACTGCTTTTCAGGAGATGGATCTAGTAGTTTGAGGTGAAGGACTGGGTGAGTCAAGAGAAAATCTTGAGTGTGATTTTGAAGTCCTCCCTTGGGTAAAATTAAGAGATTATATTTCTTGCAAACTTGAATTTGTGGATTGAGATCCATAACTGCTACACTTATCTTTAGTTAAAGGAGTGTTATGAGAGTAGAGATTTGATTTGTTTTGGGATGTTCCTAAGAGCACATCATGAACCAAAGACTGAAGTTTTGGGAATACAAATGTGACTTCATATCACATGTGCTTTCTAACCATTAGAGCGTTTCCACAATGAAGTATTGCCAGGTAGTGATTTCTCACCACTAGAACCATTGGTGTAATGGCTGGCTGATCACCGGACAAAGATACTGTGGAAAGATTCTTCTGTGGACTGAATTGTATCACCCACCCCCAACCTCAAATTCATCTATTGAAACCCTAACCCTCAATGTTACTGTACTTGGAGATTGGGCCTATAAAGAGGTAAGTAAGGTTAAGTAAGGTCATAATGGTGAGGACCTGGTCCTGTAGGATTAGTATCCTTGTAAGAAGAGACACCAGAGAGCTCTCTACCCTCTTTCTCTCCCCAGCCATGGGAAGATGCAGTGAGAAGGTAGCTGTCTGCAAGCCAGGAAGAGAGTCCTCAACAGGAACCAAATCAGCCAGTACCTTGATCTTGACTTGCCAGCCTCCAGAACTGTGAGAAAATAAATGTATGTTGTTTAAGCTACCTAGTCTGTGATATTTTATATGGCGCCCAAGCTAACTAATATAGATTCCCATAAAGTCTAGATGGCATTCCCCAGGTTGTAGCAATTCCCAAGATTGTTTTTGCCTTGGACTGTTTTCTAAGGAACACCTTGAAACCCTTAAGTCTCTTAAATTATGTTTACCATGTTGAAAATTTGTCACTACTATAAGCTAATGGTCTCATTATGAATAATATAAACTGTTTTATTTCTGTACTTATAAATGTCTTTTCATTATCCAAATTACATACAGATTTTCCTTGATTTAAGATGGGGTTCTGTCCCAATAAACCCATCATAAGTTGAAAATACTGTTAAGTCAAAAATGCATTTAATACATGTAACCTACTGAACATCATAGCTTAGCCTGCTTTAAAAGTGCTCAGAACACTTACATTAGCCTACAGTTGGGCGAAATCATCTAATGCAAAGCCTATTTTATAATAAGGTGTTGAATTGATCATGTAATTTATGAATACTATACTGACAGTAAAAAATAGAGTGGTTGTATAGGTACAAAATGGTTTTAAGTATATTGGTCGTCTACCCTTGTGATCACATGGCTGACTGGGAGCTTCAGCTTGCTGTTGCCCGGGGTCGTGAGAGAATATCTTACCAAATACTGCTAGTGGGAAAAGATCAAAAGTCAAAATTCAAAGTACGGTTTCTACTGAATCACACCATCATGAAGTTGAAAATCATAAGTTGAACCATTGTCAGTTGGGGATCATCTTATGTACTTTTAAAACATCCTTTTTTATGAAGTACCTCTTGTGTGAAGTGGACTTGGCTAGAATGGTGCATGGTAAACATAAAGATGTTATCCCTCTCCTTCAAGAATCATAAACCAGTTGGGACACACTCATGCACACAGACACACACTGTACATAGACATCAGACTAATGAATGATGTCTATAGTAACCCTAATAGGAGTTTGGTGGAGGGAAAGGGTCTAAGGCAATGATATTTTGGTAAGAAGGTTTGAGCAGAGGTCCTTCTATTCTTGCAGGCAGAGAGGACAGAAGAGAAAGCTGGGTGCACACTAATTCCTTTTTTAAAAGTCAGCTTTATGGAGCCTAAAACACGAGTTTTGCTGTCCTCACAAATAGTTCTCAACTTCAGTTGTGCATCAGATTTTCTCAGTTGGCTGAGGTAGACTCCAGATTCACTAAATCAGAATTTCTAGGGGCAAAGTTCGAGCACTTGTGTTTTTCAAAATTTCCCCAGTTGATTCCAATACCGAAACAGGATTGATACCTCCCGAACCACAGAAATAAAATGCTACTAGATAAGGGCCAGATTGCCACGCCACTTTGAGGTAGTGGACACTACTGGTAAATAAACACACACACACACACACACAGACACACACACACAATAATAACAGTAAAGAAGCACGCTCTTACTTATGAAGACTTCTTCCTTTTTCAGAATCAATAAATTAATACCAAGGACTAAAGGAATGTTTAGAACTAAAACGAAGCAGGTTTCAGGAAAGAACATATTATTTTAGACAATTCTAATTCTTTAGAGCTTTAAAAATATTTAGAAGATCTTTGTAGCCCCTTGAGATATTTTAGGAGGTATTACATTTTAGGAGATATTTAGGAGGCATTTCAGTATTCGCGTGGGATGTGGCTGACAGAATACGGGCATCAGAGAGGGGCCGGCTCGCCCTGCAAGGAGATGCAGCAGGTTGAATGCTAGAGTCCAGGATTGACTCCCCATGATCATTGTATTTCCCTGCTTTATTTAAAAAAAAAAAAGAAAAACGTTCTGGTGTATGCCTTTAACAAGTCATTGATTAGCTAATATTTTTAATGAAATGCATCTGCCAAAAGTGAAAGCAGTAACATTGTGTGGGAGCAAAAGAATACGGCTGCAAACAGCTGGGGACCAGAGGAAGAATCCCGTTTCTACCTATTTGCTCTGGAAATAAACCGACTCTGGATAAAACAACATATCCCGGTGAAGTATTATACCCCCGGATAGAAAAATAAAGGGAAATCTCTTGATCACAACACTAAGCAATAAATTCTATGGACAGCCTCTACTTATTAAAGCAGTGCATGAGCCACATAGGTAATTTTTAATTTTCTAGGAGCCACATTTTAAAAAGTAAGAAGAAAGAGGTGAAATTGGTTTTAATATCATAGTTTATTTAACCCAGTATATCCAAAATACTGTTTTAATATGTAATCAGTATAAAAAATTACTAAGATATTTTACATTTTTAAAATGTCTTCAAAATCCTGCATATATTTTACATTTATACACAGATCAATTTGGAGTAGCCACATTTCAAGTTCTCAAATAGCCAAATATGGCTAGTGGCTACTGTATGGGACAGCATAGTACCATGCAGCTAGAATTTCAGGCTCTGGATTCAGAAAGATCTAGATTTGAATTTTTTCTCCACCAATTTCTAACTCTTTACCCTTGAGCAAATTGATTACCCCTTAACACCTCTTTCTGTTCCTATGTGTTAAGAATAACAACACCTGCTTTAAAGAGATGCTTGATGGATCAAAGACTCAATAAATAGTCTTTGCTGTTGATAGTTTATCCCAGTGTTATTTTTCCACTGTGCCAAGTGAAAAGTGGATTTGTTTGAATAATTGTGTTCAATCTACCTCTTTCACTGAGTAGCTTTGTGTGACCTTGAATATGATTCTTTACTTCTCTATGCCTCTTTTTCTGTCTTATAGGAAATAATGGTACTGCAAAGGAGGAAAAAGGTTTTCTCAACACTCTTCGGGTCCCTGGCTGTGTCTGAAAATTAAACTGACAAAGACAGATTCATAAGAGAAAAATATACAACCTTTATTGAATTTTTACATGTACATGGGAGGCTTTACAAGAGAATGAAGAGCCAAAGAAGTGACCAGACTAGGAAGATTTTATACCTTTCAGACAAAGAAACAAATTTATGAAGCACTGACAGACAAAAGGGTTTAGGCTAGGGGTAGTAAATGGTGAAGAATTATCTAGGAAAATAAGGGTTAGTTTAGCAAGGCTTGTCTATATAGATTTCTTGGCTCCAAATTCCTTGTCTCTAATGATGTCTTCCCTCCTCCTGGTACGGGGAGGGGACCTTTCACGTGGGAGTTTTATGGCCTGTTTCAGGGAAGAAGTGTGATGGGGGCGGGGAGGTCAGAGTGACCTTCTTCTGCCATTTACACACATTTTTTTCAGTTTAAGATCTTTAACATGCCAAGGTGCCACATTTTGGGGTAGCATGTCCTGAACCCCATCAGTATGTAACTCAGAGCTGGCGTGAGGGTTAAATGGGGTAATATATGTGGAAGTGCTCTACAAACCCTCAATAAACATTTCCCTAAGTGGAGCTAGAGACATTCAAAGTTGACCCGATCCACGATTTAAAATCAGTTGGGGTGGTGGTGGTTACATGATTGTATGAAAACTCATGAAGTTGTATACCTAAAATGGTTAGATTTTACTGCTTGTGAATTACTCCCAATAAACTCGATTAAAAAAAACCACGCACACACAATTTGGGAAATTCCTGGTTTTAAAAAAGTAGCAGTTCTCCTTTCCATGGACTTCTCAGAGCCACATACTAATCCCATCCCTTTCTGGTTTTCCTCACACCTCACTAGCCACTTCTCAGGATTCCCATTGGCCATGTCGTGTCTCGCTAAACTCCAAATGTTGGAATAACCTCATCCTCAGCTTTTCGACCTCCTCTCGATTCTCACTATATTCATTCTCTAGTTGATCTTCTCTCCTCCCATTGTTTAAGATCTTACTGAGACCCAAACATAAGTCTCCCTCTCTAACATTTCTGCCGAGCTACCCCACATCACTGCTTGGATTATTACGCATCTAAATTTGGCAAGTCCAAATGTAACCCCCACCCTGTCAAACTGGATCCACCCCTTATCTTCCCTCTGATGGGGTTCAGGGCAGGCCACCTGAAAATATGCCACTTCGATTATTGATTCTGATATTATTTTGATTGATATTGATTACTTTGAATTAAAGTTACTTATGAAACAGCTGGTACAAGGACACCCTGACCCTTCTCCGTCCCCCTGAAATCAGGAAAAAATTTCTATGTGAAAGGTAAAAGGCATCCTTCTCACCAGAGATGGGGAATCAGGGCCCAGGAGGCTGTATAAACAAACCTTGTTACTTCTCCATTCATTTGCTCCTTCAAGCCCAAAACCCCTTGACTTGTCAATTCTTCACAAATTTATTGTTTCTTTGTCTCAGGTATAAAAGCTGCCTGCTTTGGTCACTTCTCTGAGTCTCATTTTTATGAGGTCCTTTATGTACAAAATTAAATCTGTTTTTTTCTCCTGTTAATCTATCTTATGTCAATTTAATTATTAGAACAGCCGAAGAAACTAGAGGAGAAGAACGTTTTCCTCCCCGGGACCTCAGAAAATGGCAGCTCCATCCACTTAAGTAATTAACTGGCTCCCAAACACAGATTTCATCCTTAATTCCTTTCTTTACCTCGCAGAACACGTCCAGTCCTTTAACACCTTTGGTCGGCTCTACTTTCAGAATAGATCCAGAATGTAGCTACTAACCATCGTCTTCATCTCCACCCTCAGCCATGGATCTTCATCTCATTTGGACCCCAGTAACCCCCAATGGATCTCTTTGATTTTACCATGGTCTTTCTTTTTGTCACCTGCTCAAAACCTATAATGATTTGCTATAGCCTGCTATAGCCATTCTGACCTTCTTGCTACTCCTTAAATAAACTACATTCACTCTTGTCTCAGGGCCTTTGCACTTGCTGTTCCCTCTGACTTGATTGTTCTCTCAAATAATTGCATAGATCTCTTGCCAACCCATTGCATTCAAATGCTACCTTCTTCAGAGAAGCTTTATTTTTTTTTAAGTTTTTGTTTAAATTCTAGTTAACATACAGTGTAATATTAGTTTCAGGTGTACAATTTAGTAATTCAGCACTTCCATACAACACCCCGTGCTCATCACAACAAGTGCCCTCCTTAATCCCCATCACCTATTTAACCCATCCTCCCACCCACCTCCCCCCAGGTAAACCATCTGTTCTCTGTAGTTAAGAGTCTGTTTCTTGGTTTGCCTCTCACTCTCTCTTTTCCCTCTATGATCATTTGGTTTCTTAAATTCTACATATGAGTGATATCATATGGTATTTGTCTTACTCTGTCTGACTTATTTTGCTTAGTGTAATATCCTCTAGCTCCATCCACACCATAGGCAAAAAATAAATTCAAAATGGATTAAAGACCTAAATGTGAGACAGGAAACCATCAAAATCCTAGAGGAGAACACAGGCAGTAACCTCTTTGACATTTGGCCGTAGCAACTTCTTTCTAGATATGTCTCCTGAGGCAAGAGAAACAAAAGCAAAAATAAACTGCTGGGACTTCAGAGAAGCTTTCTTTGATCACTCTTTCTAAATACCGCTCATCTGCAGTACTCTGCATAGCATGTATCACTAACTGATCATATTTATAGTTTTTCCTTTGTCGGTTTCTCTCATTAAAACGTAAGATTTTTGAGGGGAGATATTTTGTCTGTCTTGTCCACTGCTGTATCCCCAGTGCTTAGAAAAATGCCTGTACATGGTAGGTGTTCAATTAATATTTATTGAATGAATGGATTCATTCAATACAGTTTTCTTAGACATAGCTGGAAGAAAATTGGTACTCAAAGGAATAGAAAACATTCTTACCAGTGAAATTCTTTATAGAATTTGAAAACTTCAGCTAGTAAGTACTAAATGCTACACTAAGATTTGTTGTATCCATTCACAAAAAACCCAGAGCCTTCCATTTCTGTCTTTACCCCCTTTATCTTTAGGAGGTCAGACCAGGTTCCATCAGCTAGATACTAATGGTGATGATGAAAATAATGGTCATATCAACCACATCTAACATTTATTGCATGTTTAATGGGTGCTAGGAACTTTCCTAGGTGCATTTTATGTACTGCCTCATTTAATCTTCACCTCAAGTTTATTAGGTAGATACTATTATGATCCTACAGTTTTATAAAGGATTGACCTAGAGCACAGAGGGGTGTTACGTCACCAATGACCTGTAAGTGAGTTAGCTAGTTAGTAAGATAGAGACCCAGGACCTGAAAACAGGTGCTGTGACTCCACTGTTCCTGCTTCTCACTAGAAGTCTCCCCTGGGGAAGCAGACACCAGCCAGAGTTTATTTTCCTTGTTGCTCTTACTTGGGCCTAGAGGTCTACTTCCCCTTTCTCTCTGCGAAAGAATTAAAGCCAAAAGCTCTCATGCATATCAACTTATGCAAATAAGTGCATAGCCCTGCTAGATCCACCTATTTAATGACTTAGGATGTCACTGCACATTAAATTATTCTTCCTCACAACAAGATTATTTCAAATGGAAAAGGATAATATTTTGCCTTGTCTAAAAGAATGGATCCAGAGAAATTATTATATTTGACTTATCTCAGGTCATAGTTGCTGGAGTCAAGAACAAATCTTAGTTTTTCTCGTGCCAAGGGACCAAGAGGTTTTGCATGGAGGAGGGTGCTCAACTTCTGGTCAGTGAAATTTCAGAATAGAGAGAAGAAAGCCACTGTCAGCACCCTTTGGGGCCTGGCTAGGAGTCTCAAAAAGCTGCAAGGAGGGGAAATTGGTAGAATTCAAGTGCATCCACATCGGCACTAGATTACAATTCTTTACAAGCCTCATCTACACATCATAGTTGAGAGCACGGAGTCAGAGGGGGTTGGCTTCCTGGCCTGGCTGGCCGCTCAGCAGCGTGACCTACTTGTTACCTACAAATTAGGTAACCTCTTTTCACCTTGGTTTCCTTCTTTGTAAAGTGGAGGTCAGTGCAGAAGTTGTCTTAAAGAGTTGCTGTGTGGATTAAATTACTGAACCAAAGAAATCACTTAAAATTCTATCTGGCATATTGTAAGTGCTCCATAATTTTAGCTCCTACTGGTTTTCTCCTTTGTCCTGATTTTCAAACATTTCTGTACAGAATCCCACTGGAAACTATCAGACCTACCTCTATTATGAAGAATCATGTTTTCCTTATCAGTTTAAGTCTCAATGTTTTGGCTTTTTTTTTTCCCTAAGGGAGAGGGGGGACAGGATCACAATAACAGGACAATTCAATGAGCAGAAAAGTGTAAACTTCAGAATGGTGTGTGTGTGTGTGTGTGTGTGTGTGTAAGCATATTTGTATAAAAATTTAAAACTTGCCACACGTTACTCTATAGTATATATGAATACATTCATGTGAAGGAGAAGTAGGAAAAAATTCCTGAGAAAGAGGAAGGCCACGTCGTGCCCTCTTGAGAGGGGAGGAAGGAACTGTTTTCAGGAAGGGGGATGTAAGAGACCTAACAAAGATATAATTATTTTACTAAAAGATCTGAGTTAAATATGGAAAAATGTTAACATTTGATAAGAGTGGGTGGCAGGTGTGTATTTATTATATTATTCTCTATCCTACATAAGTTTGAAATACTTCCCAGAATCTTTTTAAAAATAAAAATATTCAGAGTACAATTGGGCCTTAACAAT